>NC_050582.1:46680950-46695950 GCF_011100635.1 Trichosurus vulpecula | reverse complement strand
GTGTGTATATATTTCTTTTCTAACAGAAAATTTAAAACCAAGTAAAAAGAAGTGATTCCTAAAGTTCCTTTTTTTTAAGAAATTGGCTATCTTTATAATCAATAAACAATTACCCACAAAAGTCCGCACAAAAATTCTATTTCTGATGGCTCATCATGGTATGTAGACTGGCCTGAGTTCCTAAAGGTTATGCAGGCTGAGTGTAAGCTTCGGAAGGCTCTTCCTGCAAAGTCTCCTAGCATGGTCTCCTGTCTGACGGGAGTCGTCTGACAGAGTCAAGAATGGATAGGACCATTATTAGTAGGTTGGCCGCTAAGTGATGCATTCTTAGGTCATGGAAGCCCATAAAAGAAGACACATCCTGACCTTCAGTCCCTCCCCTTGAGAAGTCTAGTAGCAGCAGGCTGGTGATTGAAGGGTCAGGGAGCGCTAAGAACCACAGGATCTCAGAGTTGGAAGTGACCTTATTCCCACTATGACATATTCAATAAGTCATCATCATAGAGCCTCTTCCAGAAGATCTTCGATGAGGAGGAACCCACTATCAATCAATTGACATTTATTAAGCACCTACTAGATACCAGGCACTGTGCTAAGTGCTGGAGATACAAAAGGGCAAAAGATAGTCTCTGCTCTCCAGGAGTTCACAATCTAATGGTGGCGATGACATGCAAACAAATATATACAAAGGAAGCTATATACAGAATAAATAGGAAATAATTAAAAGAGGGAAAGAACTGGAATTAAGAGGAGTTTAGGGAAGGTTTCCTGTAGAAGGTAGGATTTTAACTGTGGCTTAAAGGAAGCCAGGGAGGTCAGTAATCAGAGTGAAGGAAGCAGAGCATTCTACAGCCAAAGAAAATGCCTGGAACTGAGAGATGGAAAGTCTTGTTCACAAAATGACCAGGAGGCCGCTGTCACTGGATTGAAGTGTGTGTGGTGGGATTAAGATATTAAGAACGCTGGAAAGGTAGTAGTGGTCTAGGTTATAAGGGACTTTTAATGCCAAACAGAGCGCTACTTCCCGAAGGAGCTCATTCCATTCTGGTCAGCTCAAATAATTTGGTTTCTGTTTCTTCATTTTTCTTTTTCTTTCCTCCTTATATCAAAGGTAAACTTGCTTTTCTTCCATTTGCCACTCACTGCCCCTGTCATGTCTTCGGAGCTCAAATGGAACAAGTCTAATCTTTATGATTCCATGATAGCTCTTCCAGTTTTTGAAGTGAGCTGGCATATTCCCTGAGCCTTCTCTTCTCCAAGTAAGGATCCCCAGTTCCTTCACTGAGCTTCATATGATAGGAAGACTTTCATCATACTGGTTAATCCCCTCTGGATATTCTCTAGCTTATTCTTACTAAACTGTGGCATCCAGGACAATATTTCCTACATGATCTAAGTAAGGCAGAGTACAGTGAGGATATCCCACCTGGATTCCTGGAATACAGTACAAGGTCATATTAGCTTTTCTGGCTGCTGCCTCAGATTGTTCCCTCATACTGATCTTTCAGTCTACTAAAACCCCCAGATCTTTTTCAGATAAACTGCTATAGAGCCATGCTTCCCCCACCTTCTACTTATGGAGTTCATTTTTTGAACCCAAGTGTAAGATTTTACATGTATTCTTATTAAATTTCATCTGATTAGAATCAACTCAACTGTATAGCTTGTTAAAAATCATTTTAAATTATGACCTTTTAATCTAGTATTTAGCATACACTCCCCCTAACTCCAAGGTTTATGCCATCTGCAAGTTTACTAAATATGCCATATATATCTATATATATCTTTATCCAAGTAACTAATAAATATATTAAACGGCATAAGACCAAACACAGAACCTGGGGCACTCCACTGGAGACCTTCCAAAGTGATGTCAAACCATTAATGAAAACCCCTTGAATCTGTTGATTCAATAAGTTTCTGAAATAACCTAATTGTATTTTTGTTAGTCACATCTCTAGGTTTTCTTTAAGAAGAGGCACACGATACTTATTAAACACCTTGTGAAAATCTGAGTAAACTCTACAGTAGTCTGCTTATGTTAATTTAGTAGGCCGGTCCCCGAAAGGAAATAAGATGTATATGGTATCCAGGGGTGGGGAACCTGTCATTACTGAAGTCATGCTAGCCCTTGGCTACCACTGCTTCCCATTTCTAGATGTTCGTGAACCATCTCTTTAATAATATATTTCAGAATTTTACCAGGGAATTGAATCACACCTGTTTTGAACCATTTATGACATTCATTTCACTTTTGGTATTCTAAATATGAGATGATTATCCACCACTCAATGAGCAGACACACTATTGGAGGAACTGAGCCATACCAAAGCTGACATTCCTGGATAAAGGAAACCAGAAGACATAGAAGAACTCTTGCTACACAGGAAGATGACTCCCAATCAAATGAAGATATTGGCAGAGTTGGTTTCATCATGTGTCAAAAAGCAACAAGAAGTAATTTCTTTGGAAATTTACTTGTTTCATCTCACAGTGTTTATGATGGATGTAAGCATTTCTATAATTAGAACGATAAAATTTTCCAGAGGATCTCATCATCAATTGGGAACGACTTTTCCATTTGGACTCTCCAAGATATCCTTCACAACAGTGACCAGTGCCTTTCATGAACAAATTCATCTGTTTTATGTGTCTTAATAATTATTGCTTATCAAAGGATTTTTGTAAACAATTATCCTTGCATTTATGTCTATCAGATAGGTAGGAAGAAAATATATACTCTTTGGTCCAGCGATGCTGGCCTTCTTGCTATTGTGTAGACAAGGCACTCCATCTCTCAATTTTCTCTGGCTCTCCCCCGTGCCTGGAACCCTCTTTCTCCTCCTCTCTGGCTTCCTTGAAGTCTCAACTAAAATCCTGCCTTCTGCAGGAGGCCTTCCCTACCCCCTCTTAATTCCAGTACTTTCAGTCTTTTAATGATTTCCTATGTATAGTGCATATAACTTGCTTTATATATATTTGTTTGCATGTTATCTCACCCATTATATTGTAAGCTCCTTAAAGGCACAGTCTGCCTTTTACCTCTTTTTGTATCTCCAGTTCTTGGCACAGTGCCTGGCACTTTTTGCTGTTGTTCACCCTTCGATTTTGAAGAACACCAACACCATACAGTGATGTCTTGACTTGTGCATGAATTGGTTTTAAGTGAGCCAGAGCTGTACAAAGGTGTCAGTCTCTCTCTTCTAGAGTCACTGAAGTCCAGTGGCAAGACAAAAGTCAGGATGACTAGTGATGGCCCAGGATGCAGTAGATGACCTTGGTGTCTTGGATGTCTAAGCTCTAAGAGCTACACAGTGCCTGCTTTAGCCATTTTCATAGACGTTGGAACAAATTGTTCTCATTCACCCATTCTGCCAGAAGAAGTCTTCCTATGTTTGAGGTAGTCACCCTTCCAACTCAATAATGGGGTTAAGGCCTGTTTGTTATTCTCAACCTGGTTTAGCCCATCTGCCCAGATGGTTTTACTGGGGTGTGGACACTGTGCATGCCAAAGCTTCTTAGAGCCACAAATGAGAGTTAGGCTCTCACCTGGCATCTAGTAGGTGCTTAATAAATGCTTACTGATTGGCTGATTATCAAGAAATTGCACACACACTTAATAGGAACAGGACCTGAACTTGTTTTTCCATGGGAAGAGGGAACCCTTAGATAAGGAAATCTCTGCCAATGTAAGGCCATGCCTTATGTGGAATGCATGGTCTTAGAGATTTGCTGAAGCACTGAGAAATTAATTTGCCCCAGGTCACACAGTCGGTATGTGTCAGAGGTGAAACCTGGACCCAGATCTTTCTGGATTCAAGGTTGGCTCTATATCCACTTTGGCACACTGTCTCTAATTCCAATCTTAATATATGATATCTATAATTACTGCTATCTATATAAGGCCTTAATGTAGGCAAAGGGCTCACTATCAATCATTTCATTTGTGTATCACAATAACCCTTTTAAGTAGCTATTTCTACAGATGAGAAAACTAAAGCCCAGAGAAGTAATTGGCCTGAGGTCACATAGGTAGCAAGAGTCAAAGCTAAGGCTCGAACCAAATCTATCTCTTTCTGCTCCACCTCTCATGTGAATACAAGTAAAAACACTCTACCAAAATTGTTGTTTTTCAGTCGTGTTTGACTCTTGCTGACTCCATTTTTTTGCCAAAGATACTGGAGTGTTTTACCAGTTCTTTCTCCAGTTCATTTTACAGATGAAGAAACTGAGGCAAACAGGGTGAACTCACTTGCCCAGGATCACACAGCTAGTACAGGTCTGAGGCCGGATTTGAACTCAGAAAGATGAGTCTTCCTAAGTCCAGACCTGGCACTCTATCCACTGCAGCACCACCTAGCTGCCCCTTTACCAAAATAAAGGAAGATAAAAGTATGAGATACATTAAGATGGAATCATACCAATATATACAAAATATTACCAACAAAATAATAAAAATACTATGTAAATTAATTTGCTGATTCATTACTATACCGTGCTGCCAAGGGCTTTGCTTTATAGGTTGGGATTCTGAGAAGAAACAGCTAAAACAGTAGCAATGAAGGAGGTCTAGCATCAGATATTAGGTTACAGAATAGATAAGAATCATCATAACTATTTGATAATGGTTAAAAATTTTAAAAGTGAGAGAGCAAATGAGACAGACTAGGAAAGTAAGACCCAGGGGCAATTGAACATAGTAGCTCAGTGTTCTATAAACCAAAGAGCATAAACTATCACTCAGAAAGGACGGCTGGGACAACTGAAAAGGAGTTTAGTAGAAATTGACTGGACCCAAATTTCACCTAATATAATAAAATAAGTTCCAAATAGATAAGTGGCTTTAATGCAAATAATCATAACATAAAAATAGAGGTGGTTGGAGGAAGGAACCTTTCAGAACTACAGTCAGGGGAGAATTCTTAAACAAACTGGGGATAGAGGTGTTCATGACAGATAAATCATTTTGAATTACATATTTTTAAAAGCCTTTTCCACAACTACAAATCACTGTAGCTAGAGGACAACACTGAAGGCTAGAGAGGCTAAGTGATTTGGCCAAGATCACACAGATAGTAAGTGGCCCAAGTCAAGATCTGAACCGTAATGACAAGTTTAGCATTCTTTGTACTATTCCAAGAGGCAGAACAAGTAAGCAAAACCAAGAGAACAATTTACACAATTACCCCAATAACATAAAGGGAAACAACACCAAAAGATCTCAGAACTCTGATGGATGCAACGACCAGTCTTGACTCCAAAAGACTGACGTAAGTGACTGGCCCTGGAGTCAGGAAGACCTGAGTTCAAATCCAGCCTCACATACTTACTAGCTGATTGATTCTAGGCAAGTCACTTAACTTCCTAGTTTGCCTGGTTTCTTATTCTGTAAGATGGGGACAATACCACCTACCTCCCAGGGTTGTTGTGAGGATCAAAAGAGAAAATATTTGTAAACAGCACTTAGCACATTGCCTGGCACATAGCAGGTGCTATATAAATCCCTTTCCTTTCTTGCTCATGAAACAAAACCACCCTCCTGGCCCAGAGGTGGTGACTCATAGGTCCAGATAGTGGCATATGTTGTCAAACATGGTCAGTTTATTTGCTTTGTTTAACTATCCCTTGTTACCAAGAAGGGTTCAATTATAAGGAAGAGGGTAAGGTAGGTGGAGAGACAATTATTTGGATAGTGACAACTGTTTTAAAAACATCGATTAACATTCATTTATTGAAAAGAAAGAAAGGAAACTTTTTGCAACACAGCTAATACGGAAATACGTTTTGCATGATTTCATATGTATAATGGATAGCATATTATTTGCCTTCTCAATGAATGGGGGAGGGGCAGAAGGGAGGGAGAGAATTTGAAACTGAAATTTTTTTTAACATAAATGTTAAGAAAGAAAAGGAAGGAAACAACATGACCCTTAATAAATGAAGGACAAAGAAAGCAGGTTCTAGATTTCAAGGGAATAAAAAAGAATGAATCTGAGAATACAAGATTTCCTTTAAGTTTCACCCCAAACAGGAGCCCAATATAAATCTCATTAACTAGGCAAAGGAATGAAAATCAAGTTCAATGCTTTCCCTTAGGGACCTCTGAATCTAACTACCAGCATTAAGAAAACCCACGTGATTTACCAAAGGCTTCATCTTAGAAGGCAATTCACCATAGGTTTCCTTTAAATCGCAGCTTCCCCAGTGCATTTGAATGTTGGTTTACAGATCATTAACTACTTGACATAGAGCCCGGGCAGGGGAAGGAGGGCAGAGAAAGGTTTCTGAAGTATTTGGAGCCCCTGTCCATTGAAGATCAATCAGAAATAAAGACAAAGCAGCTGTAAAATAGTAATGTCAGTCAGTGGGGAAATGGCATTGATTTACACAGACCCTTACAGGAATGCATTAATTGGATAATGGAGGTACACCTGTAGACAGTTTCAAGTCAGCTAGGGCTATTCTCTGAGTACTTTGAGAACCAAATGGTGAAAACTCAAGAGCCCTGACATTTTCTGAGGGCCCAGATTACAGGAAAAAGGCAAGAATATCAATGACCATCTAAGGTCACACACATCATCTGAACTCCACATTTCCGTACCCCTTCTAGTCAACACATCAAAATTACTCTTAGTAACTGAGCTCTAGGAGATCTGCCCCAATTAAACATAGTTTTTTTTAAAGGGGGCGCAGTTATTCAAGAACAAAAAAGCCCTGGTGTTTTATTAAACTGTGATCTTCTCTTCCAGGAATTTCAGGAACTCATTTGATGAATCATGCAATACTACAGGGTCCCATTATTACATGCTAACTCCATTCCTCATAGTACATAATTGAATAAGGAAAGCCAGCGAATCTGTTTATTCATGTAATTAATACAAAACTCCCAGGATTAACACGGTGTTTATGGTGGGCTCTATTGTCCCTGTGGATTGTTTTTTTTTCCTCCAACATTGGTGGCAGATTTGCTGGTAACTGACATCGATAGAAAAGTGTCTTCAACTATTTGGTTGTTTTGCATGTATGGCAGCTTCTGTGTACATTACATAGGCTCTCAAGTCTTAATAATTTCATGATTGCATTTTTATGAGGAGTTAATGAAATTGAACTATCTGATTGGCCTAGTTTTGCCAAGAGAAACATGGGAAGATGGGTTTGGTAACACCTACTGTCCTGGCAAGACACATCATGATACTACTACCTCCCCACCCCACCCCGACCAAAAAAAAAAAACCAACAGAAAGACAATAACTTAATTAGATTTTCTCACATAATCATACAGGCAACTGACCAAAACAATGAACATGTTTCAAATAAAATTAGACACAGGAAAAAAACACCCCGTCATTAGTATGGGGAAGTCATAAAACATTTAGATGTTTTTCTTTGTAAATAGCTAGTGCTGTATTTTTTAATCACATTGAACACATCAAAATGCCTTGATTTCAAACTTGGAAGGTTTGTTTGCAATTCTTTTTCATGATCATGGTTACTTTTACCAATGGCAATGTGAAAACCTATTAATGCTATTACAATACACCTCCTGACACCATGGAGTATTTAAAACATTTTTGAAAGCACTCATCGAGACATAAATAATTGAGGAGAGAAGCCTTGTTAAATATTTAGAAAATACATCTTTCCATTTTGCTACTTGGCTGCACTACCCAATTAAAATTAATAGTATGAACATTTCCATCAAGATTAACGAGACACAAAGCAGAACACTAAATAACAATGGGTTGAAACATTATAGAGTTTCCTAAAAGCTTGAATAGCAAGAGTCTTAAGTAATGGCAATAAGATGGTGTGTTTACTTTAGGGCCTGGTGGATGTAAGGCTGCTGGGCTTGGACAGATCTTTGGAAATCTATATGAGCTAACTACCTGGGAGCAGCAAGAATAAGCTCACCAGGCAACAGTATCTATGGCAGAGCATGGGAAGAGCTGCCTTTAGAAAGAAGCAAAATGATCTATGAGAAAAAAGATCTCAAGGAAGAAGGGGAATGGCATAGAATGTTGAGAATGTACGTGACTGGATGGAAATCTATGAGTCCTTTTGATGCTTATCCTGCAGAACTGTTGCCATAGTGAGGAAACCAAGAGAGTCCAGAAACTGCCCTAGCCAAAAACATGCTCAGGAAAGAGACCTGAAGACAGCAATCAAGTCTCCCCAAAGTAAGCATAATTTCCTGAGAATTCTAATTTTCTACCTTCATAATCAAAGGAACTGGAGTTCAAATCCTGACTCTGTCTTTACTGTCGGTATGGCATTGGGCAAATCACTTAATTTCCCTTGGCCCATTTCCTCCTCTATAATATGAAGTAATTAGAGTAGAATTCAGCACTTCTTAAACTGTGGGTGTCAACCCCACATGCAGTCATGACCCACAGTTTTACAAGTGCTGAAGGAGTCTCAAGTGGAAAAAGTTTAAGAAGCCCTGGATTAGATGACCAAAGGTTTTGTCATTTCTGAATCAATGATCCTATGATTTTTCTCTAATCTATATATCCCTGGTTTCTTCAACTGATAATCTTAAGATAAAATCTCAAGGCCATTCATAATTCTAATTACTGTCCTCTAGATATTCTCCAGTTTTCCACACAGACCCCCCAATGATTAACCATTTCATGATTGCCTTTTTATGAGTAGTTAATGATACTGAATTATCTGTCCTGGATTGTTTTCTCTTTCCAGAAGAAAAAGGGAAAAGAGCATCTGAGTAAGGATCAAAGGAGAGAAAAACAGAAGTTATATTATTGTGAATTATACTACAGACCTAATAGAGGAAAACAAAAAGGGGCACAGACATAGTATATGGTGATGAAGGATGACTTCAACTCTTTGGATATCTGTTGAAATGGAACATCTACTCCAAACCTAATTTTGACCAACAAGGGAGAACTTGAAACAGAAATCTCAGAAGACAAAGACCATGTTATTTCAGAGTTCATAAAATCAGAGTTCTGGTTCACTTAGATATCTATCTATACTTTAGGAAAGCAGATTTAAAAACATTTAGAGAAAATATTTATAGTTTGGTCTTGGGGTGATACCAAACAGGGACTGCAAGGAACTTCAAACTCTATTAGATCAAAGTAGCTAAAGTGTTGTTTGGTTTTTAGTTCCAGGTTTCAAAATGTGGTCTTAGAGAACTGTGAGGTTCCAATGAAGAAATTACTTTCACAATATTCCTTGACAGATGTAGATTAGGTTTTAAAAACCATCTAGCCTCTGCTTAAACATTTTCACTGATGGGAAACTCCTTATGTCACATGATTTCTTACTCCTTTTTAGACATCTCTAATTGAAACAATGGTCTTCATAATGAGCCAAAACCTGTCTCCCTGTAGCTCTCCCACATTTAGCCTAATTCTTAAGACCATAGGATTTAGGGGTGCAGTAGAAAGAATGCTGGATTTAATATCAGACAATTCGGGTTCAAATCCTAGCTCTTCCATTGGTTCATTCCCAGTGCTGTGTGGTATTGAGGTAAGTTACTTAATATTCCTGTATCTCAGTTTCCTTATCTGTAAAATGAGGAGTTTGGACTAGATGTCTTCTAAGAGTCCTGATTAAATATTATGTTATACATGTATTTACTATTATATTGTACTTATATTACATTAAATTTACAAAGAATAGAAAAACATAGATCAACTAGCCTGAACAGAAAGCAAGTACAAACAACTCTATTATTGAGAGAAATGGTGGTAACAACAACAACAAGAACGACAACATTTATATAGTACTTATGACTTATATAGTACTTACTACATGCCATTTGGCAATGAGGATAGGATTCGAACCCATGTGTGCATAGCACAATGTAGCGGCAAAGCAATAATCACAATATAGGTAATAATTGTCAAAATGCCTATGTGGGTCTGTATCACAAAATACATGAGACTCTCTACATAGAAGGTAGAAGAAGTAAACCATTTATTCAGACACCAAAGCACCAGATCTCATAACCAAGCCACCTACTCCCACAACCAGTAAACCCACTTTCTCATAACAGCAAGGAACTTAAAACACAATATCACAACATGGAGCCTAGACATCCCCAAACCATCTGCCCCTTGCTGGGGCCTTCCCACAAAACAATCACTCACAGCCACCATACATCTATCTGATCTCTCCCTCAGTTCTGTCATAACTGCTCTCTCAGCATTTCCTGTGACACAATTTCCTTTTCCTCTCAGCAAGCTCCTCCCACCACATGTGACTTAGTCTTCTTGTGACATAAGCAGGTCACATGGCCTATTAATGGGTGGGAAAGATCTTCAAATATAAATTGCTATGACACTATCTTTAGCTTTGGGATACAGATGGAGTCACAAAAATACATACACACTCTTACAGGTCCTCAAATGCACACCCTCGCTCTGCCCAGCTCAAATCCTTTTATTGTTAGAACTTGATTATCATTTTAAATATAATACAGCTATACCATTTTTATTCATGTAGGACAAAGCACACTCTTGAAATTCACCCTCTCTGGAGTAGTGTTATTGATATCCCCATACTTTTCCTACATCAGTCTGTTAATTGTGAACTAATTCTGAAATGATGATGCTCTGGAACTGTTGTTATATTATAACCTCTAATAATAGAGAGAATCACAGAAAAGACTGGAAAATGAAAACATAGTTGCTTATTGGAATAGAACTCAAAATCAATTGCATCCAAAAAAGGTATTGATTTGAGTGGTCAGTCACTCTATCTTCTCATTTTCTTTAGTATTGTCCAAAGTTGCTTTATTGCTTTCTTTTTAGTACTTTGCTTAGAGAAGGGTCAAGGGCCTCTTCCTTACTAATCATTTATACCCCATACCATATAGATGGATAGATATAGATATATTTCTATATGTCTATCTATACCTCTATCTATCTATCTATCTATCTCTATCTGTATGTATGTATATACACACACCAATGAGGCTACTTGCCTGATGTCATTCCTACAGGCAAATGATCCTTTTGCCTTGTTTTCAACCTTGCCAAAGAATAGGTGCTCCAAGTCATTAATGAATCACAATTGCAGTTGGTTGCCCCAACACACTCTCAGTACAAAGGTATGATGCTCCAAGGGCACATCACATGTGTGTATGTTTGTGTTTGAGTTCATTTTTTTCCTCTGACATTTTTCTGAGGATGCTAAATAAGCATGGAGATGAAGGAGACAAGATGTAGGGAATTTGAAAATTCAACCCCATTTGCAAAACTGGGTAATTGCAATTTAGATTAAATCAAGTCGTCAAGAGTAAATGTATTTAATTTCATCTCTGCATATTGAAGAATTCATACCCTCATGGGCAAACATGTCTTAGTATATCTAAGGTGAGACTCAAGAGTTTAAATTTAGCCTAGATTGCCAAACATCACATTTGTAACGTTGATTTTGAGACTCTTCAAGACCTTAACCACCTGGAAGATTTCAGGGACGTTTGGGTAAACCAAATTATTTGTTTATAACTGAGGGTTAATCCAGAAAATCCTTTTGGTTTCCACCATTATTGCTGAAAATCTAAAATTCATGAGCTCACTTTTCCTATGGTGAAATGAACCAAATTAGGTATCACTTGAACTAAAGATCCCATAGTCCCACAGGGTCATCAGTTTGAATATCAACTCTCATTAAACAAAGAAGAAGAATCACCATGTAAAAGATTAACAGGAATTTATCTGAATCTGTACCCATCCAAGGACATACCATAGAAGCAAAGTTTGTTAGTCTGATTTTGTTTGCTTACTTGCTTGCTTGTTTGTTTGTTTTTGCATGGTGTTTTTGGTTCATTTTTGACAAATTCTTCACATGAACTTTCTTTGTGGTCATAAGATTAGGAATTAGAAAGCAACCTCAAATGTAATCTAATCCAATCTCTTCATTAAATAGACCAAGAAACAGGCTGAAAGAAGGAAAGTAATTTGCTTATTATCCCGAAGTTAGTGGCCAAACCAGGATTCAAACCCAGGTCTTCTGAGTTGAAATTCACTATCCTTGCTATTGCCTCCCCCAATAGGATGTAAGCTTCTTGAGGACATAGATTGTGTCATTTTTTTGTCTATGTATTCACACCTAGCAGAGCGCCTAGCACAAAGTGGGCTTTAAATAAATTCTTACTGATTGATTTATTGATAAACCATGTTATCTTTTCCCTAGAAACTCACCTTAATTGAGGGTCCCTGTTCACTGAAATGGTACTGTATCCCACTAAAGACTTGTAAGTTCTAATCTCTGCAGCTCCAATTTCTTTTTGCCCTCAGCCTAGGTTTTTTTCTGTCATATTTAATTACCAGCTTCACTAATCCTTCATAAATGTTTCAATATGTGCCTCTTGACAAATGTTTTCTAAAATGCTACTGAACAATTCTACTTGCTCTTGTACATTGTTGTGCAGAGAATCACAAGAAGACAAGTGAGGCTGGGCAAACAAGAATATGAAAGTCCAACAGTGTATTCAAGACTGTGTCAGAGTTGGGGGTGGGAGGGGAAATGTATGGAAAAGATCCATGTCATAACGGCTCCAGAGGGAGCAGGCTGACCAGAGAGATAAAGGTTAACTAGGAGTGATACCTCACTTAATTCTGGTGACTCACTTATGGAACCCCATTGGTCAGTTCCTCCTCACCATACCCTATTTGTACCTTGCTTTCCAGGGCCTAGCTGAGTGCCCTACACATAGCAAGTACTAGACAGTAACCTTCTTTTGGAACTGAGGTCATTCCCCACCCCCTCAAGCATCCCCTGTGGATGAAAAGATCCACCACCTCTGACACCACCAACATCAAATGCCAACCAACTGCTACCAACAGGCAGATAAGCACGAGAACACTAGAAAGAACTACATCCACACCATACCAATGGCCCCAGTAGCCATCATTCAAAGAAGCAACCCCCATGGAGATGTGACCTGACAACTTCTTCTGCAGGTGTTGTAGTCCCTGACTCCTTAGCAACACAGCTGTTGAAAACCAGGAAATAGCTACTGAATACCAAGAAGATAAAGTTTTGTCACCAGAGTCTTTGGTTTAGCATCAGAAATAGATATGGTTTTATCAATGGAAATAAGCTTATAAAAGATCCTTAAGGACTACTGGGTCTTTGCATCTGATGTGCAGCTCAACCCTCCCATATGTGTTCTCTCTTCCTATTAGAAGGTGAGCTCCTTGAGAAAACCACTGTCCAAGGGAAGCCAACTTGGTCTACTCTTTCCTAAAGTGGACATTCCATCTCTCATCTTCCTGCCTTTACCCAGAGTACCACCCATACACTCCTTCCTCTCTTTCACCTCTTAGAATCCCCAGTTTCTTTCAAGGCACAACTTAGGTGACACCTCCTCTAATGAGATCCCCTCAATGGTTCCATTGGTTTCCTTCTACAGATCATTTTGTACTTGTTATTTCTTTTCATACCAATTATTTTATTTTTCTCTTTGTATTCCTGGTGCCTGGCTCAGTGCTCTGTACCTAGGAGGCACTGAATAAATGTTGGTCAAATTTGACTGAATCTTCATCCTCAGAGATGTTGTGAAAACCAATGAAAATATACCTATGACCTGCGTTGAGCACTGGAGTTGGATTCAGAGGACTTTAGTTCCAATGGTACCCCTAAATCTCATTACCTAAGTGACCTTAGGCAAATCACTTTACTTTCTGGGCCTCAGTTTCTTCCTCTGTAAAACCAGAAGGTTGGACTACAATGGCCTTTAAATTGTCTTCCAGCTCTACATCTGTGAGCCTAGGATCCAATAAAACCCAAGTTTGACATAGGATCATTTCCACAGGTTTCTTTGGACATGCTTCTACCCAAGGCGTTAATACCTCCCCTTCCTCTAGCACCTCACAGGAGTAAAGTCTTTCTAGATTCTTCCTACCTCCCTCTTACATCACTGGATATCTTTGGTTTTTAGATACCAGACAGTGGCTTTTGCAGTCCTTTTCCCCACTGGTAATCAATATTCCCTAAAAAGGGAGAGGAACTACCCCTTTGGTAGCCATCATTTGTCCTCCTGACATGCATGCCTGCAAAACAGTTGCACTTCTTGGGGAGATTACTATTTCCCCAAGAATTACGTTTTTATTGAATTTTCTTCACACTGTTTTCCTTAAAAGCCTCTTCTACCACGCCTTTGCAGAGTGATAGTTTGTGATAACGCCTGCAGCTGGCCATCACTTCACCCTCAGTCTCTGGCTATTGAATTCAAACATTAGCAGTGAGTTCCTCTAATGTAATTTTGTCACCTCTAACTTAATATCACAAGTAAAGCATTATAATTCACCGCAAGTGCTTATTGGGTGGCAACAAATTTATATTCATTAATGTCCTGTCTGTCGTTCTCACAATGTACTTCTCCTTAGAGATATGAAAAGGACAAAAGTAACTTAATATCAAGTAAACTATGATATACATGCAAAATAATGAGCGAAATAACACTGTTGCAAGAGGGAAAACACAGCATATTTTCCTTGCAGTAGGGTGCCTATTTTCTAAAAAGGGGATAGAATGTGTTTATTTGCTGCAAGGGTAATCACAACATATTTCTCCATCAAATAAATGCTACCCATTTACCTCAAATTCAATATTGTTGTTCTTAGACTGGAAAGAACCAGTCTTCAATTCTTATTTTTAACATGAAAAGCTCTTCATTCCATATTTAGAATGCTGCAAATGCAATAAAACAAGATCCATTGGTAAAGGGTCGCGGGGGGCCTGTTTTAGTTCTACGCCGGAACAAAGTTCTAGGTTGATTTCCTAGCACAAACATCAGTCATACCACCTTGCTCACTTTGAAGGGAAATAAAAATAAATAAATAAAATAAAAATCAAAGGACAACGATATTATTATTATATTAAGTATAATTTTATTCAGTAAGTATTCTTTCACATGGTCCATTAACATAACCAAATTCACCCCCACAGGCAAACAATTCTTTGGTGCCAGTCTAGGGAATAGAGAAGTGGGAGAATCAGACATTGATTAAGTACTAGAAGCGA
>NC_050582.1:46606384-46680850 GCF_011100635.1 Trichosurus vulpecula | reverse complement strand
CTTCCTTCCTTCCTTCCTTCATTCCTTCATTCCTTCATGCCTTCCTGCCTTCCTGCCTGCCTTCCTTCTTTCCTCTTTCCTTCCTTCCTTCCTTCCTTCCTTCCTTTGTTCCTTCCTTCCCTCCTCCTTCCTTCCTTCCATCCTTCTTTCCTTCCTTCCTTTGTTCCTTCCTTCCATCCTTCCTTCCTTCCTTCATGCCTTCCTGCCTTCCTTCTTTCCTTGGATTCCAAAGCAGCTTCCTTACAACAACCCTGAGAGATAGACAATATAAATATTATCCATGCTCTTTCATATAAAAAAATATGCCTCATAAAGGGGAAGTAACTTGGCCAAGGTCACACAACTAGTGAGTTAGCAGGAGCTCAAAATGGACCCCACAGTCAGCATGGGCTAAGAGATGCAGCATGGGACTGGGAGTCAGGAAGACCATAATACCCTACCCTGGCTACTGCTCCCCAAAATTTTGTATCCCCCCATTAGAATGTAAGCTTCTAAAGGGGCAGTTAGGTGGTGCTGGAGCGGACAGAGACTTGGGCCTGGAGTCAGGAAGACCTGAGTTCAAATCTGGTGGCCTCAGACACTTACTAGCTGGGTGACCCTGTGCAAGTCACTTAACCCTGTCTGCCTCAGTTTTCTCATCTGTAAAATGAGCTTGAGAAGGAAATGGCAATGCACTCCAGTGTCTTTGCCAAGGAAACACCAAATAGTGCCATAATTGAACAACAACAAAGGGCAGGGATCACGTCTCTTTGTATTTGCATCCCCAATACTTAGCACAGTGCTTGACACATAGTAAGCCCTTATATATTTCTCATTAATTCATTAATTCAGCTATCATTATTGCCACCTCGCTTCAAACCTGATGATCTTTCTTTTATTGTCACTCCTGATCAGAGTCGGAGAAGAGAACATTCTAGTTCCTTCTCCCTCTCTTCTTTACTATTTGCTTATGCGGCATCCTCTCCATTATTTCCCTGTTCAGACCATGACAATGGCACCTCACAAGAAGATAATAAGCTTCTGGAGGGCAAGGACAATGCCTGCTACAACTGTTGTAGTAGGCAGAGCCCAATGTTTAATGCAGGAGGTGCCCAGCAAATGCCTGCTAAATGAATGAATGGCTTACTCTTAAAACATCAGTAATGGGGAACAAAGGTAGCATGCTATCTGACAGGCACCTGGGGCCTTCTGAAGTACAGTGGGGAGAAGGGAGCTTTCCCTTTTTCTCATTGGAAGCTCATTCCAAAACCAATGCTGGTGACAACACAAACGAAACACATTTTTAGACTCCTTATCAAATGTTCCATCACCAGCTCCATATAGAGCATGGCTTATTAAAAAGGATAAGAGACAGATTATGTGATTCACATTGCCAAGGGGGGCAGGGGATCACATTAAAATAGAGATGCTTTAATCTGTCACTCAGAAGGCATTGCAAATATATTTCCAATAAAAATATGTCTGCACATCAGGCCATTAATCAAGCAACACTCAACACTGGAAACACAGAAAGGATAGAAATTGGCTGCTACAATATTGTTTCAAAAGGAAGTTCAAGGATATCTGAACTCCTTATCAGGGGCTCTCAGCCTGCTTGCTGCCCCACTAGCCATCACAGGATCATAGATTTAAAGAGAAAAGGGACCTTAGAGACCAATGAATCCAACCTCCTCATCTGTAAGGCACACAGAGGGAAAGTGGCTTGGCCAGGTTTGTATAAGTAATAAGTGAAGGAGGTGAGATTTGAACCCAGGATTTGCCTGACTCCAGGTCCAGTACTCCATCCAGTACACCATGCAGAATTCTAATCATAAATTTGTTACCGGATAACCATGGGTAGACAAGTCATTAAATCTTTCTGTGAATCTGGGTCCCCATCCAAGAAACTAGAATTCAAATCCAGACCTTACTGCTATCCAAGAGATGATTTTCAGGTACATCAATGCCACAAAGGAGTGTAACTTGATCTGGAGCTGTAAGGTACCTGAGATGCTATCTAGTCCTATCTCCATCATTTTACAGAGGAGGAAACTGAGGCCCATGGAGAAGTGACTTGTTCAAAGTCACCCGTAAGATGGAGAGCTGGAAGACACCTCAGAAACCAGCCAATCCAAACCCTTCCTTTTAGATGAGCAGACTGAGGTTCTAAGTGACTTGGCCATGCTGACAAAGGTCACATAGGGGTCAAGGATGGATTTAAACACAGGCCCTCTCACCCCAAATCAGGTGTTCTTCTGTCTATTTCATGCCTCTCAGGAAGCCATAATTTCACTGGCATGCAGGTTCCCCTCTAGGTGCAGATCATAAGCCTTCCAAGGTTTTCATAGATAGTTGGAGAGTTTCCGTGGTCACAAAATTCAATGCCCAGGTGACTGTCATTCTGAGAATGAATTGCTCTGCACTTAGCCAGTATATCACCCAAGGATGATGAATGCAAAGCATTTGCTAGGTATTTACTTTGTGCCGAGCACCGTACAAGCCAAAGCTGCCCAAGCACCAGCCATACAGTGGATCATAAGGCCCATGCCAGGGACCTTCGCTTCCTTCTCAGCTTCACATGACCTGACAACATCTGTTCTCCAAAGACTGCCCTTTGAGAATCTTCTGTGCTAAGAGACAGCGTCTCGGCTGATAGCCAGGATCAATGACATAGAAGCACCTGGAGCTCTTAGACTGCAATGCACTATATATAATTTCAGGGTAATAATATTACAAAAATCTATATTTGTGCTTTACAATACAGCACTTCCAACTTTTCAGACAGGAGACTGCGACAGAAAGCATTATCGAAATCAAGTTAACCAAAGATCCACGTTTTAGAAAAAAGACTTGCCATTTGTACTGCATACACCCACATTGTTTGCAGAAAGTTGTAAAAAGGTTAGAACCCTAACCAATTCCTAGCCACTTATTTCATTTTCTTCTCTATGGCATTAGCAAAAAGTCTGGTAGAATAGTTTAGCTCATTAAGAGCCTTCCTACAGAGAAATGGAGAAATGATTAGTTCAACCTAAGCTCTACAGAGACATTAAACAACCAGCTAGGTGCTGAGCCCAGACTGTATTACCCCCAGTAACTTGTAACACTGAAAATTCAGAGTTCTTAAGATCCAACGTCTTCCTTCGATTGGGAAAGAATAAATGCTCAGTGGTAGACGCTAGATCCGCTTCATGGAGAACACAAATGAGTGTTTTGATCTACTCCGCCAATTGCAAAGTTTCCCAACTACCCCTTGTACAAACAAGACTAAAACCTCACTTCAAAGAGCCTTCAGTGAAACACAACTGGTCAAGTGTCTCATGGTATTTTCAAAGGCTTTGTTCAAAATAAAAGATCCAACTTTAAGCTCTGTGGCAAGTGGACTCTTGCAAACCCCAAATGGCATGCCCATGCCAAAGTAAAGACTTTTTTTTAATCAAAGCATCTTTGAAGAAAGAAAACATGAAAATATGTATTATATAAAGCAGGCTCTGGTTTCCAAATGAATTCTAAATCTTCAAGCGAGTGTTCGGCTTTCAAGCAGAGTCTCTACAACAGGGGTCAATTTTATCCATTTATGACTGACTCTGATTCAGCCCTGAGTAGTTTATTTGTACCCCTGAGATATTAAAGCAACAAGAGGAAGGCCTTCTGAGCATTGATGGGAGCCCTCATGGAGGATTTCGGGGGTAAACATGGATGAGGATCACACAGGATAAGAAAGCATGAGGTCTTCTGTGTTGGTTGAGGGAGTCCCCACACCTGAAGAATTCTATTCACAAAGGCTCTCTCTCCATATCAGTTAGATAATCCAATCTCTGCCAGCTACTGAAGTTACCTTACCCCCAGATTCTAGGATAGGGACCCTTTGATACAACTTCTTTCCTGAGCCAACTTGTGAGTCAAGAAACAACGTTGTAGCTCCTGTTATGAAGCAATCTTTCATGGGAGAACTGATGCTACTATGTCCATAAAGCCAGAATGCCCTGAATGCATAGGTGCCCCTTTACCATCTTCCACTAAGGTCTTTCTCTGATATCTTGTTGTGGCATAAAGATGATCCTAGGGTCTCGAGGTAGGTTATGCCAGTGGAGAGTGAGCTCTGGTTGGTTCTACCAAGCTAGAAGGGCTTTAAGTGCAAGCCCAGTAATGGACTATGTTTGTCATCTGAAGACCAACTTAGCTAAGTTCAGAGGGAGGCTCATCACCAGGATGGCCTTAGGGAGATACAGTTTTTCAGCCTGACCAGGAATAGAGAAGCTTACCACTGTTAGATAGGCTATGAAGGGATGAATTGGGGGCTGAAAATACAGTGGATAGAGCACCGGGCCTGGAGTCATAAAGACTGGAGTTAAAATCCAAACAGACACTTACTAGCTGTGTGACCTTGAGCAAGTCACTTAATCTCTGCATTCCTCAGTTTTCTCAACTTTGAAATGAGGGTAATAATAACACGTACCTCCCAGGGTTGTTGTGAGGATCAAACAAGGTAATATTTGTAAAAAAGCACCTAGCATGGTGCCTGACACATAGTAGGTGCTATAAACATACTTATTATATCCATTTACTAAGATTTGGGGGATGTGATTACTGGATGAAGTATCCATCACTGAAAAAAAACTTTTAAGCAACTGTAATTTTAAGTAATTAAAAAGTATTTGCCAGACACGGAATCTGTATGAGCTGCCCTCAACCTACAATTCCAGGCTCATCCCTTTACACGTATGTTGTCCTCAAACTGAGCTTTTCAACATTCATCAAACTCTCCCACGTTTACCACATTGCTTCTTCTCTCAGCCTGATTTTGCTCCACTGACTTCCACCTCACCTCCAATTAATTGTAATCCAAATCATGGTGGAAGCCGAGCTCAAAGTGAGCTTCCATGAAGCCTCCCGATCAGAAGTCATTCCTCCCTTCTGAATTCCCATTGAACTTTTTTTGTACCTTTATACATTTTGTACTTTTGTATGTTTATTACATTTACTACATTATTATGTATTATTCGCTTTTATTAGACCTCAACTAGATTTCAAGTTTCTTGAAGATGAAGACCATCTCATCTATCTTTTTATCCCTTGCATCAGAGGTATTGTATCAAATTCACATAGAAACAGGGACCACTAAACCATACATAAGAATCCCTGGGGGAAGGGAGGTGGCTCATATCAACTTAGTTTTAAAATATAATATTATCCATACCTTATTGTATTTTTATTTATTTTGTTAACTCTTTCCCAATTGTATTTGAATCTGGTTCAGTGGCACTTGGGAGTGTTGTGGGCCTCATGTCACCCAGGGAGTAAGTGTTTGACACCTCTGCCCTACAGCCCAGCTCAGGGCAGCAAGGTTAATCCAAACAAAGTAATGTGTCAAAAAATGTAAACAAAGGTCTTAAAGGATGAAGGCTTGCTTTAATGCTTCTGACAGCAAACACTCCCACTTAATAATAAGGAAAGAGAAAATTAATCTGAAAAACTTGCCTACCATCTACCTCACCCAGGAAAGGCAATAGAATCCTTAACAGTTAAGGAGTATTTCTTCAAAAGAAAAAAAATAAGCTATACTAACCATTTGAAAGAAAGACAAACAGTTAATGTCATCTCATAACCATAAGATTAGCAAAGTTGACAAATGATGAAAATGGTATATGTCAGAGGAGATGTGGGAGAGCAGGCACACTAATACACTCTAGGAGGAGATGGATATTAGTCCAACTCAGTGGTGGGATTCAGCCAGTTTGCACTGGTTCGGTAGAACTGGTACCCAATTTTAGGTTTAGTTACATGAACAGGTTGTTAGTGGGGGCGGAGCCTGAGTCCATCATGTCAGCAGAGGGGGTAGTGCCTTGGCTCCATTCCTTGGAGAACTGGTTGTTAATTCATTTGAATCCCACCACTGGTCCAACTATTCTGTAAATCAATTTAAAACTATGTTAGAAAAGTCACTAAATGATGCCCATTGGCCTAGTGATGCCATAATGAGGCATATACCTCAAGGAAGTAAAAGACAGAGGGAAAGGGCCCATATATTAACAAATATACATAGCAGCACTTTTTTGTAGTAGCAAAGAACTAGAAGGAAAGTGGGTATCCATCATCAGAAACGGACAAGCAAAATGATATGGGAAATTTATTGTGCCATAAGAAATAACAAATATGAAGAATTCGGAGAAATTTGAGAAGACTCATACGATTTCAAACAGAGTAAAGCAAGCAGAACCAGCAAAAGATTTGACATTATGACCAAATAATGTAAAGCAAACAACACTGAGATACTTTAGAATGCTAATGAATGCACAAATCAATCAATACTTCAGAGGAGTGTTGGTGAAATGTGGATGCCACCTCTTGACCAAGAATAACTGAATGACTGAAGAATAAGACCTACATTTTCAGACATGGACAAGATGTTGACTTGTTTGCCCGACTATGCTTATTTGTTACAAAAGAGGGTTTTATTGCAGTGAGTGGAGGGAGACAGTCATTCAAAAATAGCAGGGATATAAACAAAGAAAAGAGCATTAGAAAAATGTTTTTTTTAAAGAGAAGGTAGATAGAAAAGCAATTCAGTCTATTATAAATGCATTCAGACTCTTCTAACTGAGCTTCTGGACTGAAAGATCATCAGCAAATTAAATTTTACTGTCTCTATGTAAGGCAAGATTAGGCCTTGGACAAAGAGACTGTCCCTTTGTTCTCAAGTATTTGTATATGCAATGGTATTTTGTAGTGGTAAGCATACCAAAAAGCCAGGACATTTCATTTTTAGCATTCAGGCTTGAATACTAAATGTAAAAAGCCAATAATGGAGCCTTTACAACATTAGACTTCCTTCAAAATCACATTATGATAGTCAGAACAAGAGAGAGACTCTGCTCAGCACTTGAATATTCATTGGAAAGGACATTTAATATGCCCTCCTTGGTCTGTGGACAGGAGGACCTTAATAAGATGAAATTTCAGTAGTTTTCTGGTCTTTTTGTAACTCTTGCCAAAGCACATTCATTTCTGTGAAGGGACAGGGAATACCTGGGGGAGACAAGGGAATGGAGAGGGGTCCAGTTCAAGATGCCGTTAGATTGGTGTTTTAGTGGGAATGGCCATTGTGGTTTCATGAGAACACCATTTGTTTTTTTCCCAATATAGTTTTATTTATTTCATTATATATTTCTCAATTAC
Organism: Trichosurus vulpecula; assembly: GCF_011100635.1. NCBI lineage: Eukaryota > Metazoa > Chordata > Mammalia > Diprotodontia > Phalangeridae > Trichosurus > Trichosurus vulpecula. Next base: position 46,673,692 of record NC_050582.1, on the reverse strand, counting down.
ACATAAAAATTAATATTCATTTTTTAAAAATTCAGAGTTCTAAATTCTCTCCCTCTTTCCCTCCCCTAGCCCCTTCCTGAGATGGCAAGCAATTTGATATGTTATACATGTGCAGTCATACAAAACATATTTCCATATTTGCCATGTTGCACAAGAAAACACAGACAAAAAACCCAAGGTAAATAAAAATGTTTTAAAAAGTTTGCTTTAGGGCATACACAGTTTTATAGGCCTTTGGGCATAGTTCCAAATTGTTTTCTAGAATGGTTGGATCAGTTCACAATTCCACCAACAGTGCATTAGTGTCCCAATTTTTCCACATTGTCTCTAACATTTGTCATTTTCTTTTTCTGTCATATTAGTCAATCTGTTTACATTTCTCTAATCAATAGTGATTTGGAGCATTTTTTCATATGAATAGATAGTTTTGACTTCTTCTGAAAAATGCCTGTTTATATTCTTTGACCATTTATCTATTGGAGAATGACTTGCATTCTTATAAATTTGACACATTCTATAAATATTTGCAAAATGAAACCTTTATCAGAGAAATGTGCTGTGAAATTTTTTCCCAGTTTCCTGGTTTCCTTCTAATCTTGCCTGCATTGGTTTTGTTTGTGTAAAACCTTTTTAATTTAATGCAATCAAAAGTATCCATTTTACATCCCATAATGCTCTTTATCTCTCATTTGATCATAAAATCCTTCCCTTATCCATAGATCTGAGAGGTAAAATTTTCCATGCTCCCCTAATTTGCTTATGACATCACGCTTTATGTCTAAATCATGAACCCATTTTGACCTTATCTTGGAATATGGTGTGAGATATCGGTCTATACCTAGTTTCTGCCAACTACATTCCAGTTTTCCCAGCAATTTTTGTCAAGCAGTGAGTTCTTGTCCCAAAAGTTTGGATCTTTGAGTCTATCAAATACTAGATTCCTGTGGTCATTTACTACCCTGTATTGCATACCTAGTCTATTCCACTGATCCACCATTCTATTTCTTAGGTAATATCAGATTGTTTTGATGATTATCACTTTGTAACACAGTTTGAGATCTGGTGGGGCTAGGACACCTTCCTTTATGTTTTTTTTCATTGATTCCCGTGATATTCTTGACCTTTTGATGAATTTTGGTATTTTTTCTAATTCTATAATATAATTTTTTGGTAGTTTGGTATGGCACTGAATAAGTAGATTAATTTAGGTGGAATTGTCACTTTCGTTACATTGCCTCAGCCTACCCTTGAGCAATTAATATTTCTCCAATTGTTTAGATCTGACTTTAATCACGTGGAAAGTAGAGAACACTATTTGAACTGCAGTATTTCCAAATCTGTGTGTGAATCAGGAGGTAAATTGCCAAAATGAAGGCCCAGGATTTTGACTTGGGTTCCTGGCAAAATCCTAGGAAGCATAAATGAAGAGATGATTAGTGACCACTGTGGCAGCAAGCACCCTAGCATACCCAGGATGGCCTGCTAGCACAGGTTCTTTGAATTGCTTTTCTAGGAAAGGCTGCTCGAAAAGGGGTTAACAATCCTACTTTTAATTACATTCACTAATTGAGGGGAAGGGTCAGCACCCTGAACATCAGAAAAAATACAAGCAGAGAAATTAGCATAAAGACCAACAGACAGGGCTTTTAACTGCCTGAACCAAAGCAATATTGCTATACACTTTACATACACCACTGGATCGAGAGAGCTTTTACGTCTGAGCAGTTGGGGGTCTGAACATATAGCTACTCAGAGTCTCAACCAAGGAATCAAAAGGTCCTTCTCATAAGCAAACCTCAAAAGCAAAATACTAACTCAGAGTATATATACGTTCTCAGAGCCGGAAGGCATCGCAACCCTCATGACTCAATGCCTAAGAATCAAAAGATGTGAAAGCCTTCCTACAAGCCTCCGCTAAGCAAGCTTCCCTCCCGCAATGAGCTCTATGTGACTCAGGATGTATCACAGCTGCGAACTGGGCCAGAGCTCAAAGCAGGTCCAGGTCACAAAGGCCTATTAATGGACGGGGAAGATCTTCCTATTCCATTAACATGACAACCACCTAGAAAAAGAAGCAGCCATTCCATCTAGTCTAACCATCCATTTTATAAAGGAGAAAATTGATTGTTAAAAAGGTAAAGTGACTTGCCAGAGGTCACACAGGGAGCAAGAAAGGCAGACTTTGAACCCAACTCCCAGGAGTCAAAGCCAGTGTATCGTGCAGTACCAGACCTGTCCTTACTGCCTTCTCCAGCATGGCAAGGTCTGACAGAGTCTATTGCATAGACTGTGAGAACCCAATATCACCCTCCATGCCACAGGGAGTGATCTGTGAAGGGCTTTAGTAAAAGATACTTTAAATAACTTTTAAAAAAAATTAATATACTGCATTGCACAAGAATTCCAGGTGAGGTTTTATTTAGCACCTTATGGGATTTTATCATCTCAGCAAATTCTTCCTCACTCCCCATGTAATAGCCTGGCTTATTTTAATCTTAAATATTGATTTTAAAAAGTTAATTGGACAAGCGTCTTTAAAAGTAGCCTGGTATATCAATCATTCAGTTACCCTGACATTCAGGCAAGTAAGGACTCCAAGATGGCTTAGAAGGGACATGTTTTGTTTCTTTATTTTAGTTTTATTTTTTCATCAGCGATGTGAGACTAGGTGGTTTGTTTGCATACAGAATTCAGTCCCTTTCCCTATAGTGGTAGTATGAGATATAATGGCAAAACATGAGACATACCAGTGTGTAACATTATACTCCCCAAAATAGTTTGGGGAACATCGGTTATAACTTACAGTCCGTGGAAAAGCTAGAATAAACTCACTAATGGAACGATTAAGGAAGTGGCTCCAAACTGTGTCATATGAGACGTGTTCCTGTGATTTATCAATAGCCCAATGGAAAAACACCACTGCCCCAAATCTCATAAAGACTAAAGGTAAAAAAAGATGACTTCTTATGTGATTTGTCCCTACATTACAAACAGCGACTCATACGTCCTTATCGCTCAGTAAAAGCTTTTATATCTATTGTCTCATCTTCAACTTATAACCATCCTACGATGCCAATTTATCCCGAGTCCAGTCAATGAGCACTTAGAGTATGTCTACCAGGTGCCTAGCACTGTGCTCTGGGGAACACAAAGACATATATACCTTTTTGATAACGTGGTAATGGGAGGCAATCGTGTGAAACCATGTACCCATGTAGCTGGTAGCCCATTCTCTTTTACACCAAAGTTTAACTATGACTCAACAGGGAGCACTTTGGCTTCTAAACTAACAAGAGCAAACCATTTTTCATGGAAGGTTATAAACTGTGTACTATCTCAGATAAAGGCTGTTACGGTGCTTTTGAAAGCATTTGCCATGTTCATATAAATATATAGATAGATACATATATATAGTAATTAGGGAAGAAATGGCATGCAATATTTAAGAGAATGTAGTGGTGTGATGCACACTGGTTATGTCTCTAATAAATGTGTAACCTGCAAAAAATGGGGGGAAAAGTACAATAAGTATCATTTATCTGAAACCAAAGACTATTTACCTGAAAGTACCTAATTAGGATGCATGATTTCAAAAGGTATTGTTAGAGGGAGAAAAAAAGATCAGAAAATTTGAATATTTTGTCCATTTGCCATATATCATTTCTCAAAACAATCCCATTCAGATCTAATGATTTGTGAAATTGTATGTTTTAAAAATACTTAAAATCTTAACAGCACAACCAGACATCCTTAAACAGGTACTGCTTATGTCTCAGGCTCATTCAAAATTAAAAATGGCCCCATTCATTTTCATAAAACATGTTAAGGGTTGATCTTCCAGGCATATCATTTTGATCATGGAGTTTCACGACAGAGCGTATTATACAGGTATGTCATAGTAAACTACTACTGAGATACACAAGCCATATGCAAATTCGATTATAGCACATATTGGCAATTCATCTCATCTGTGTAGGAGCTGGAGGGCCCTTCCTTCAGACTTCCACAAGGGAAACTGAGTCAGCAAGCTGTTAGAAGTAGGATTGTCAGAACATGAACTCAAGGCAGAGATAAAGCTATGTGAGTGGTTGAGAGATAGTGGTGAGATTTTGGGGTACAGACATGTGATTCTGCTCTTCTTCATTCTCTTTCTGATTCATGGAGAGAAAGACTGACAGTCTGCCATTCCATTCCTTCCCTGTGACTAGGATCAGTGAAAGGTGGATAAAGAGCTGCTGCTGAACCATGCAGCCACACCTGGACCCTGGCTGCTTGTAAGAGCAGTTGCCACCAAGCCACTGTAGCCCATGGTAGGAGAAAAGGAGGAGGAGCTGGGAAAGACCCTTGAGAATTGTGGTGGCAAAAACAACGAATATGGAGTAAAAATGATATGAGCTGGTGGTATTGAGACATACCAACCAGCTGAGCCAGAGCCAGAGTGGGAATGGCCTACCAGTTGCCATGAAACAGCAGCAGCTGGTGAAATGGAGACAAAAAACTGGTCCCAACCCCTGGTGCTTATTCCATCGTGCATTTAGCATTGATACAGCTAGGTTCCAAATGTATAGTTTCTTCCCTTAACATTTTCCATGATCTACAGACTTGGATTAAGTATGGTGAAGAGAGAGGGAAACTACTTGAGGAAGTACTCTAGGAGAGGGAAACATGTGACCAGTGGCTTGGCAGTTTGATTTTACTATGCTTTTATAAACCATGTAGCCACAGTATGCATCATCTCCGACGAGGGGCAGTCAAAACAAAGGAAGGTTCCCAGACACAGTGTGGAGGTGAGCCACTGAGAATTTCTTATTATTTTCTGATAATTTGGAGCAGTATTTACTTCTACCCCCCTCAAGATCAATATCGAATCAAGGGCAGCTGCCACAAGCTTTAAAGCTTGATACGGTGGGAGGGGAAGGTAAGATAAGAGTTTGGATGCTGACTCTACTCTAGAGAGCCGTGGGAATGGTATAGCTTTGTGGGAGCTCTACACAGGTGCACAGGCTACAAGAAGGAAATGTGACATGGCTAATGGCTTGAGCATAGCTCTACGTGGTGTCCAAATAATATACTTTACTTAATTGGTTGGTTAGTCAGTCAACTAGCACAGTGCTTGGCACATAGTAGGTGCCTAATAAATGCTGGTTGACTAGTTATTTAATAATTAATTCAAGTGACAGTCTAGGTTTGTTGTTTGCGTGTGTGTGCGTGCACGCGCATGTGTGTGTGTGTGTGTGTAGGCTTGCAAAAAGCAAGACCTGAGCTAGGCATGGGCTGCTACCACTGTTACAATACCTCAGGTGTCTCTTGGGACACCACCCAGGCACACATGCAGCCTCAATCATTCACTGTCACACTGAATGCTCAAACTACACAGCCACACAATAGAAATCATGCTACTTGGATTTTTTTCCCAAAACTAAGTATTTTTGGAATCACAGTGACTGTCGACAAGCTATTTATCTCCATCCATTTTATAAATTTGCTTAAGTGCCTCCTTTCCTCTTTCAAGGGGTTATAGTAGTCACAGAATTAATTGTTGTATTTCATTACTAACGTTGATACGTATATTATAAACATATACATGTATGTATATGTACATGGCAACATATCTTTAGTAATTACGCAACAGGCTGTAACTGAAATATGAATATTGCCCATTTGTCCCACTGCGCTTTAGATCTGCCACACGATTGTTAATGCTCACAACAGCGCAGTAATTGAATTACAGAACATTAGCTGCATGATTATTATGATCATAAACTGCTATAAAACAGAAGTCCATGAAATAAAATCCCAAACTCTGAGTTTATAAAGCAATGCCACAACCTAGCTTTCATTCTTCCCTCTGTACCCCATGTCACCCAAAGTCCACCTCCTAATGTTCAGAGAGCACTCAGCAACCACCCATTGGGACTGCTCATTTAGGGATGCTTGAGCTCTTAAATGTCAACGCTAACGACTCCTCGGCAACTCCCAGGCAACAGGAAAAAGAATACCTGCACTCTGCTTCCTAAATTGTTTCTTCGACACAGGGAAGCCAGTACCATTAACACTCACTTTCCTGGGTCAGGTATTGTAATGTCTAGGGAAACTGAATATTCTAAGAGTTAGTCTGCATACTTCCCATGGATTGCAGATTTTCTTTAAAAAAATTAACTCTCAAATATATATAATGCATAATGGATCTAATCTCATTTTCCTTTGCAGATTCAGAAAGGCATTTGGGGAGATTACCTTAGTCAGCATAGGGGGCATTTATAACATTTTCACTATAAAGGACTAGAAGCCAAGGCTTCAAATTATTTGAGCTAATTGTTTGGATTCTGGGAGCTGATTTTACATGTGGGCAAACTTCCATTACAGAGCTTTCATGAAAATGAAGAACTGAAAACTGAGGGGATATGGACCAATTGGGGAAGGGCTAAACAAGTTGTAGTATATGCATGTGATCGGACATCGTAGTGCTGCAAGAAATAAGAAAGGGTATGGTTTCAGAAAAAACCTGGGAAGATTCATATGAACTGATACAAAGTAAAGTGAGTAGAACTAGAAGAATAATTGATACAGTAACAGCAATATTGTAAAGAAAATCAACTCCGAAAGACTTTGTAATTCGGATCAACCCAAGGACTAACCACAATTCTAGAGGACTCATGGTGAAACATGCTATCCACTTCCTTTGTTTGTTTTTGTTTTTTTTTTTTTTTTTTTGCAAGGCAATCAGGGTTAAGTGACTAGCCTAAGGTCACACAGCTAGTAAATGTCAAGCATCTGAGACCAGATTTGAACCCAGGTTCTTCTGACTCCAGGGCCAGTGCTCTATCCACTGTGCCATCTAGCCACCCCATGCTACCCACCTCCTGATAGAGAACCGATAAACTCAAGAATGCAGATTGAAGAACATTTTCTTTGATTTCTTGCTTGTTCTTGTGTTTTTTTCTCTCCCCTTGGAACTTGGCAAAAGCAGAAATTTGTTTTGCATGTCTATGCATATTTATAGTGTGTTTTAGTTTTCTTGCCTTCTCATTGGGTGGGAGAGGGGGAGGTAGGAAGGAGAAAATTTGGAAGCGAAAATAAAATACAATTCAATTAAAAAACAAAAGCCAAAAGAAAATGTATCACTAAATCTATACACATACATGTAAGGTGCATTTGCAGTTTCCATTTAGTAATAGCAACTTTAGTTTCTTTAGCACTACCTCCACAACAGGACAGAGACCCTCACTGCCCAGTTCAGGGGATGCCTAGCAAAGCCCTATCTGAATGAGGCAATGATTAGGAGGCAGGAAAGTTTTCCCCTCCCTTCTTATTTGTCTCAAGATTCAAATCACTCTCCTCCAAACCCCAAACCCCACCCCAAATAAAGCAAATATAATAACTCAGGTTTGATATGTTCCTTCCCTTTTGCCTTGACTGCCTGTTCTCCAGTATTAAAGCTGCAGATCATTTGTGGTGAATCAAAGCCTAACAGATTACTCATTGCTAATTAAATAGCCTGATTCTGTCCACTGAAGCTAATGCATTAAAGTATTTAATGTTTGTTTGGTAAACTGCTTTACTAAATGCTCCTTTGACTTTTATTGGTAATAAACATTAAGCATTTATGGCCTGTGAAAGCAGCTTCCCATCTAGCTTATGCTGTTACTATTTACAGTTTGTTAATGAAATACCATTAACTTCCCTCGAACCCAAAGTTGTTTTTGTTCTCCTCTTTAACTTTTATTATATGGTGCAAGGAAGAAGCATGGGATGAGATGCCTGTGAACTGTGCTTGTACGGGTGGGTCCTTCTTCAAAAAGAAGGGAATGCCTTGCTAGACCAAATGCCCTTCAGACATACCAAGTCAAGTCCACATAGCAAGCTGATTTCCCCTGACCCTTTCTGCTCTACGAATCTTGAGATCGCTTTTATTTCCCCCTCAATGACCTATCCTTCAGCTACACCCTGTGCCCACTCCATGGGGCCTCCCTCCTACTTTTGAGCACCAAACATAGAGTTAAGGAGCTCTGTTACATTTCCTGTCTGTGAAAAACTATAGATAGTACAGCAGGAGAACCTCTACTCAATCGGATGAGTCTCCTTAATTTATGTGACTCCACTTTTGTCAGAAAGAGGCACCTTATATGGAGATAAGTATATGCCATGACCTCTTGCTGGGACACATGCACCTTGCAGGGAAAACTCAGTGAAACTTCTAAGTGGTCACCAGCGATTGAGGTCATGTTGGAGATTATTAGCAACTGAGGCTCAGGATAATTAATTCTGATTTAGGAAGGACACCCCTCCTGTAGTTCATAAACGTAAGGTTCAACCCTCTTTGAGGCCCTTTTTGCCTTGGGACTTTTGTCCAGTGTTTTCATTCCCTTTGGCTTCCAGCAAGGATAGGAGGAAGGAATTTCTGTCCTTTCCCCTCCCATTCCCCTTCCCCAGAGGAGTGGGGCACAATGGCAATTTTCAAAAGAAGCATATGGCAGGAAAAGTTGTGTGTTTAACTAGGTGAGCCTAAGACCAGATCTTGAAATTCTGCCTCACTTTGCCTTGCTTGAGTTTGTTTATGGGCACAGGCCAGTGACTAGTGATCCTGAGACATGGATATTTCCAGTCTTCATAGTTTCCTCCTAAGTTAAGAGATTCCTAAGTTCTAGAGTTAGGGGCTGCTGACCAATAGGAAAAAGATTTCCTTAGCAGCACACTTCTCAGAGAAGAAGAAAACTCCTAGAATCAGCCTTCGTCTGAAGGATTAAAGAAAGGTATCCCCTGGCAGGTCAGCAGAATCCACCTTGCCATAGCTTCTCACCAACTGCTGGGAATTGTTGGGACAATGCAGACCCGAGGGAAATGCAAAATTTCTATTTAGCAGGACCACAAAAGGTCTTTTTACCTTCCAGGAGGACTACAGTGAATTTGATAGGCTACTGAAGTGTTTTCTTTGTTTCTCTATTTTTTCATGCACGCCTGTGAATTGCCTGAGTTTCTGTGATAGAAGACAAACAGGTGCTCCATGTCTGATATCCATATCACACCCTGAGTGCTTCTATGGGAAAAGATCCTGCTACCCGCTTTTGAGAGATACCTAAGGCATAGCCTTATCGAAGCTTTGCTTCAGAAATGTCCCTAGGATGTTACTCAGAGGTGGGAACAGAGCCCGAGAGAGAGAATCTGAAGCCGTTTGGGGACAGGCCCCTCAGAATGGACTTGGGTCTATGTGGGCCCAGAGCCCTTTGGGTCCTCCAGGACACAGAATTATACAGTAGCTTGTTGGATGAATGGATGGCCAATGTTGAATGAATAAATGATTAGAGATTTAGAGCTGGAAGGGATTCAGATTTTCCATATATACATACACACATAATCCCTTATATATAATATTATAAATATATTATATTATATATTGCAAATATATAATATAATATTATAAATATAATTATATAAAACACTGGACAAATGTCCCAAGGCAAAAAGGGCCTTAAAAATTGTGGAACCTTACTTTTATGGGCGACAGAGCCAATGTACTTCCCAACCCTCTCATTTGAGAAAAGAGGAAACTATTAAATTGACTTGTTTAGGGTCATGCAGATAAGACATGACAGTGCCAAGATTCCAACCCAGATCCTCTGACTTCAAATGCCCTTTCCTTTCCATGGTTCCTCACTGCTTCCCCTTAGAAACTATTTACCTTACCAATATGGAGACCATTCTTCTGGCTGGCTTCCTTTAGGATCTAGAGTAGTTTCTCTTTTGGAATGGGGAGAAGGCACCTTCCCACCAAATACTGTGGACAATAAGTGGCCATGAACTCCCACCTACTCAGGTGCCCCAGTAGGGCTAGACCCGAGTGCTAGGCTCAGCCTCCCTGACCCTAGCTATGCTTCCCTCTTTCAACCCATGCATTTGGAAAAACTACCCAAGCCTGAGTGGAAGGCACTGAGCTAGCCTGTAACATCACATGCCAAATATGCTTTTGGTGTTGTTCACTTGCTTTTCAGTCATGTCCAAGTCTTCATTACCCTACTTGGAGTTTTCTTGGCAAAGATATTGGAGCAGTTTGCCATTTCCTTCTCCAGCTTATTTTACAAATGAGGAAACTGAGGCAAATAGGGTGAAGTAATTTGTCCAGGGTCACACCATTAGTAAGTGTCTGAGGCCAGATTTGAATTCAGCAAGATGAGTCTTCCTCACTCCAGGCCAAGCAACCTACCCACTGTGCCACCTAACTACCCTCTTATTAATGATCACAAATTGCTTAAAGAAGAAACAATTTGTATTAATAGGTGGCATTCACATAGAGTCTCAGTGTCTGTACCCCTCTAAAGTGTAAGTCCGTTAATTTCTATGAAAGTTGCCAATCTATATGGCATCATTGGTGGGAGTTTCTACACTAGAAGCTCCCCACACTGATGAAAGCATAGCTTTGGACCACACATGCTCATTTAAGTGTTCAAAGGAAGCTTTAAAACCCTCCCTCAGGTGTGAAAAAACAAAACTATCCATTCTCTCTCCTTAAATACGACTTGAGAAATTTGTCCCTGCTCTGTGTTACTATCTAGAAGAGGTTCCTCTCAGCATCTTACATAAATCAGGTGGACATAGATTTTTTTTAAATGCAAGATGAGAGCCAAGAAAAACACGTATTCCTTCTCAGAAATTTACATGATAAAGGGGCCAGAGATGCTTGTTTCTAATTTTTTATTTCAAGCTAAGATGGGAATTTGAAAGAAAGGTAAGACAGGAGCTACCATTTTGTTCCCCCTGTTCTGACAGGCTATCAAAAACAACAGACCTGAAAGAAAACTTTCTATCTGACAATAGAAATGGAAGAATATGCCTCGGTGTAACAGGAGCTGTCCTGGAGGGGCACAGATGGTATCGGCACAAGGTTAGGGACATTACTGGTTTTAAAAAAAGAAACTTAATCCTGATTTAGAGCAATTGAGTATACGACAGACAGCACCGGAATCTTTAAGAACGTCAGAAAGTCAGTTGTTTGGCTGCATGATACCCTAACGAGGCAAGTATAATATCGTCAGTCCCCATTAAGAGGTGCTTCACTGGATCCTGAATTCAGTTACCCAACAGGCCTTTCTCTTGTCCTCAGGTATATGCTGACATGAGATGCTTCTCCCTCAATAACACACAGCCTAGAATAGAGATGATGATTTCCCTCATTATCTAATACAGTACTAGGATTACAAGTTCAAAATACACTGCTAGGTCTAGAGCTACAAGGGAACTCAGAAGCCATCTAGTTCAATCCTCTTCATTTTACAGAGGGGGAAACTGAGGCCCAGAGAGGGGAAGTGACCTGCTCAAATTGGACAGAAGATCATGGATGGATCCAGAGCTAGAAGAGGCCCTTTCAACAGATGAAAAAACTGAGGCGCAGGGAGGTGAAGTCATATTGCCTGTGATCATTGAAGTAAGCAGCTAAGTGGTGCTGTAGCTAGAGCACCTGGCCTGGAGTCAGGAAGACCCAAGTTCAAATCTGGCCTCAGATACTTATTAGCTGTGTGACCCTGGGCAAGTCACTTACCCTCTTTCTGCCTCAGTTTCCTCAGCTGTAAAATGGGGATAATAACACCTACATCAAAGGGTTGCTGTGGGGAGTAAAGGAGATCATATTTATAAATCATTTAGCACAGTGCCCAGGACATAGTAAGTGCTATGTTCAGGTAGCCACAGACACAGTTTGAACCCAGGTCCCCTCACTGCAAATCTAGCACTCTTTACACTGCCTTACTCCACCTCCTTAGTGATTTCACAATCCTTCCTTCTTTACCCAAGTCCTCTCTCTATGCCTGGACCTAAGATGTGAAAATATCTACGCAATTTAGCTCCCTTCCTTACTTCCTCCCTTCCTTCCTCTCCGCCTCCTCCTCCTCTTCCTCTTTCTCCTCCTCCTTCTTCTTCCTGCTTTTTAGACTTAGGAATTCAGTGTTAGGTACTCACAACGTGGAAAATTCTCTTCAGAGATGAAAATTGACAAATGGCCTACAATTTAGAACCACAGGACCACAAATTTAGTGAAGGAGTGAACTTTAAAGACCACCTAGTCTAGTGGTTCTCAAAGTGTGTTCGAGGGACCCCTTGGGGTCTCTGAGACCCTTTCACAGGGGTCAAAATTATTTTCATGATACTACTAAGATATTTACATTTCTAATATAATAAATGTTGATAAATATAACTTACATAAGCAAAAACTCAAGGGGAGGTCCTCAGTTTTTAAGGGCATAAAGGGGTTGTTGGGAAGCTATGTGGCACAGTGGATAGAGTGCTAGGCCTGGAATCAGGAAGATTCCTCTTCCTGAGTTCAAATCTGACCTCAGAAACTTAGTAGCTGTATGACCCTGGGTGAGTTACTTCACCCTATTTTTCTCAATTTTGTCATCTGGAAAATGAGCTGGAAAAGGAAATGGCAACCCACTCCACTATCTTTGCCAAGAAAACCCCAAATGGTGTCATGAGGAGTCAGATGCAACTAAAAATATGACTGAACAACCACAACAACAAAGGGGTCCTAAGAAGTCTTAGAACCACTGATCTAGTCCATCTCCTCATTTTGAAAAGGAGGAAACTGAGGCCCAGAGAGGTTAAATGAATTATCCAGTCATTCAGGTAGCAAGTGAAAGAGCTAACTCCAAGTCCAGCATACTTTACAAAATTGCCTGGGTTATAGCAGAGATAGCTAGAATGTATTGGACGCTTGATCCCAGGTCCTAGTGACTCCAAGCCCAAACTTCCATTCACTTACGCTGCACTGTGGTTCATACTATTCCTCAGACTGGCTTTTATTAGTCTATTTTTTCCTTCATGGTTATTAGTCACAGGCAAGCTGCTTAAGGCCAAGGACAATATCTTCTGATTCTTGGGGTGCCTAGTAATATGGTAGCAGATGCATAATAGCACTTGGTAAATTTGGATTTGATTAATTGGCCCCTCAAGACCCACCCAGTAAGAGGATCTTGCCAAAGGTTCTTTTCAGAGAGCACACAACACAAGCCTCCTTTGATGAAGGCTATCCTTAGGATATCCTCAAACTCATTCATTGACCTTGGTCAAGTGCTATTTGGGCAGCAGATCACCACTGGGCTTTATTGAATTGCACATTATCTAGCGTTTGATTAGAATGTGTATAGGAAATGCCCAATTATCTACAAAGGGATTAGCCTTTGGAAATGAGAGCTGCTGTTTGCTGCAGAAGAGGCTTTAGTTCCATGCTCTATGGTTGAGGAAGAGGGTCTTTGCCTATAGGACACTGCAAACAAGAGTTCCAATGTTATACTATTATTCTTGCTAGTTAGTTTTCAAATTGTGATGAGCTGGGGCAGCTAAGTGGTGCCACTGATAGAGCACTGGCCTTAGAGTCAGGAGGACAAGAGTTCAAATCCAGCCTGAGCCATGTACTAGCTGTGTGATGCTGGGCAAGTCACTTAATGCTGATTGCCTCTTCAAAAATAAAAAGAAAGGAAAATAAATCATCGTGAATTTACTTGGAGTTTTTCAAGTTTCAAAAAAGGAAAGTGAGAAGCATTATCTTTTAGCAGAAAAAATACAGCACACAGAGTAGGCACAGAAATTGGAGTCAGAAAGCCCTGAGTTCAAATCCCACCTCAGACACATGTACTAGCTCTGTGACCCTGAGCAAGTCACTTGAACTCTCTCTGCCTTGATTTCTTATGTAAAATAAAGATCCTATCAAGTTCTAAATCTATGCTCCTATAAACTGGAATAAGGAGATCTCAGCTCTGATCCTACTTCCAGGTCTATTTAGCGTTGTGATCTTTGGTAACTCACTTCTCTTCTCTGGGCCTCAGTTTCCTCATACAAAAAATGAGGGGATCTAGGCAAGTCTCCCAGATCCCTTCCATCTCTAAATCATAGGATTCTCCTTTGTTTTTCTCCATCCTCTTGTTTTCTCACTTTCTCTTGCTGGGCACCTCGACCCTGCTTTAGCCTAAGCCCTTCTCAGTTGCCTGGCACCAGCCCAACAAAAAGCATCTTTCTCACCCTCAGGTCATCAGTCAGTCTCCATTTCTTTTGTCCTGTGCCTCCAGATGTATGCTGGCATGTCTTCTGCCTCTCTACACCTGGTAGCTATTCCTCCTTCTCACTTCATACACTATGAAGGAATGATTCTGTCACGGAGGGGGATACATTCCCCATCAGATAAGCCATACAAACAGAGGGGAACAAAGTCAGGGTCTGTCTACACACACAAAAGTCTTTTGAATGAGTTCTGGGGTGCCCTTGTGTTTAAATTGACTTAAAACAACTCATTTGGGCCTTCAGAATGCCAAGGCTTTTGGCAAAGCTTTGCCTTCCAGTTGACTGACTAAATGTCAGAGAGACTTGGCCTAAATGTTGCTCCAGGGCAGTCATTTGGAATAATTTGTGATCCAAGACCCACTTTGTTTGGTGGCACAAAAGGGTTCGTGGACCTATTTGCTGAACTACCACCCCTGACCTCCACCTCTCCAAAATAAAATCACTTCACAGAATCCAGGGGAGGATTGACATCTCCCTGTCCTCCCTACCTCCCTGACTGTCCCAACCCACACTGAGGAACCTAGATTTCAGCTGCATATGGTTGGGGCTCACATTTTAAGGTTTCGTTGTACCCTGATGGGATGTTCTCTGACTGCATCATATGTACCAGATGCGACATGAGGCTAAATGCTGTGAAAGGCAGAAAGAGACCCTGTGACATATTCCTGGTTACAGCATAGGTCTCTAAAGGTCACAGTTACAGGCTCTGGCCCCATGTGAGCCAAGTAGTTTTATCCAGAGCGGGGAAAATCCATTCCATGGTCATAGACTGTACCCTATACTTGAGGCAACCATCTCTAGAACGTGTGTGCTATTGATGATTACTCCCCTAGGTGCATTATCTTCCCATTAGAATTTAAGGTCCTTGAGGACAGGGTCAGACTGTACTATCCTCAGCTCTCTACACTGTGACTACTACATAGTATGCACTTAATAGGCAACTACGTGATACAGTGGATAAAGTGGCATCAAAAAGACTTGAGATCAAATCTGGCCTCAGACAATTATTAGCTCTGTGACCTTAGACTCAGTTTCCTCATCAGGGAAATGGGGACAAACGATAATAGAGCTGTGAGCATCAAGTGAGATAATGTACATAAAGCACTCTGTGATCTTGAAATGCTGCAGAAATGATAGCTGCCATCCTCCCCTTCCTCTTCATTATCATCAAATTCTTTTGGAAGAGGCAGAAGATCCAGGCTGGCGTCCCCCTGATGGCAGGCCAATAGCATCACCACCACAGATGAAAGGGGCCCTATGCACTTCCTCTGGAGCATCAATACCATTAACAAGAAAAGGAAAGAGATACTTAAGACTGGTGGAATTTCTTCTTTCTTTGTGTTTTTTTTAATTTTCCGTCATGAGGTGAATGAGGATGTTTTGAGGACATTTGCAATTTAACTGCATTTCCATTTTGGCTCCTTGACTTGTTGAGTAATCTGCTCCATAATGTGTTTTTATAATTGAGGGAGATGAAAAGTGAAATTGATAAAGATGCATAATTGGTTTCTTTGTTTATCAGGTGCTTCTGTTAAGGTTTTTATGCCATCTTCCTGTAGAATGTGGAAATTAAAAGAAGACATTGCAGATGGTATTTAAAGTGTTTGTCTCTAAGCTGTTTGAGCCTGTAGTGTTATGTTCCATGTCTTGTAAGAAATAATTAGAATCTTGAGGAGAAGTGAGATGATATTGATACAGGTAATTTCTTCTTCTCTATAATGAATGGGCCATAAATGGACACTTTAAAAAGTTCCTTGTTAGGCCCTTAGTTTTAACCAAATATTTTATTCTGCCCTCAGAAATGTCAACTAAATCTCCATGAAATGCTTGTCAATGACAGCAAAGGAACCCTGAATAAATGTCCACAAAGTACTTTGGTTTTGGTAGTCTCCAAGTAAGATAGCCAGACATTAAATAAACAGAATTCTTCTTGGCTGTCAGAGACCACAGAAGCCCATCTAATCCAGAGAACCTGAGCTACCAAGTGCGAACCAAAGGGAGTGATGGGTCTGCCACTAAGATGAAATGTGGCCTTGGGAATATCACTTTTCTTGCAATGGCTTAGTTTCTTCCTCATGTGTAAAATCAGGGCATTGTTCTATCCGATCTCTAAATATGCTTTCAGCTCTAAAGGTCTGGGACTCTAAAATGATGGAGTATAAATAAAAGAGTCAATTATCAAAGTATATTTCAAATTTGTAGCTGTATGTCCAAGCTTCTAAGCCCAACCACTAGACAAGAGTGACTGGCCATCAAGGCTCAAGAGATTGCTAATCTAATTACAGAAAGAACTAGATGATTCTTTCATTATGGAGTCCCCAATTATGATGACAGTTATATTGATTTGTTAATCTGGTTCTTTGACATGTGACACCAACCTGGCTCCACAGTGTTTCAAATTATGTCATAAGAGATGTCACAAAATTCTAAAAATTTAAAAATAAGAAGAATGATGATAATTCATTGAGAAAGAAGTTTAATTTACTTCCTCAATAGAAGCAGTTCTTGGTCCTGCCGAGGGCTGCTCTTGAAGCAAGGAAGACATTGGTTAAACCTGTGTGACTTCATTTTCCTTCATTTCCTTTCCTATAAATTGGGGGGAGTGGCGTGATGGCCTCTAAGGACCCTTCCAGCTCTAGATCTAGGAGTCTATGATCTTAAGAAAATAAGTGAAAAATACATCACAGGAGGAAGGAAGGCATTACTTTGAGATACTATAAACAACAGATATCACAGAACCAAGAATCATTGTGCTTGTTTGCTAAAGAAATTAGCCTAAAAATCCCAAGTGTGTGGTGCCTGTAATTGTTAGGTCCAAAATCAATTTTCTGACCATTATTCCCAGTTAAACTGTCTCAAAGCTGATGCAAATTAATGAGAAGGGGGGGATATTAATATCATATGCACAAGTGTGCACACACAAGCATATGCACACACAAAGAACAATTTAATGGACCTATAGCCAGAGGCTATTGGCCCTTTTGCCAGTGTGGGTAAAACAAGTAAGTTGATTTGGTGAAATGTCCATTCTACAAGCATTTACTAAATGCCTACTGTGTTCCCAGCTCTACAAGAGCTTTGGGATGGGATGAAAAAAATTATGGTATGTGGATTGATGTGAACAGATATAAAATTGATATAACATGATATAATTAAAAGAAAAATAACAGATTGGGGAAAATATTTGTGTCAAATTAGACATAAAAACTTGTTACTTCAAAGTTACAAGGAGTTGTTTAAAAAAACTACTATGATAATTCACAATAGTCAAGGGACAATAAAATCTATCTATGATCAGAAGAAACAGGTAAGAGAGTCTGGATAGCTCAGCATAAGTAAATCACTACTAATAAAGAAAAGGTCAAAAACTATATTCAAGCAGTGGCGAGACAATGGCATCACCTACATCGATAAAGGATGTCATGGTATCCATTTATAGTTCGTCTAGAGTATCAATATCTTTGCCAAGAAAAGGAAAAATATAATTCCTTTGGTCAAAGGATATGAACAAGCAGTTGTCAAAATTAGAAACACAAATTGTTAATAATCACTTTTAAAATGTTCAATTTCCAAGTATGATCTCAAAGACAAAATATAAGAGGCCACCTCTGCCCCACTCTTCTTAGAAATGGGAGGTATACAGGTATACGGGTATGGAAAGAGAGAGAGAGAGGGAGAGACAGAAACAGAAACAGAGACAGAGACAGAGAGAGACAAAGAGAGAGAGAGAGAGAGAGAAGGAGAGACAGAGACAGAAAGAGACAGAGAGAGAGACAGAGAGAGAGAGAGAGAGACAGAGGCAGAGAGAGAGAGAGAGAGAGAGAGAGAGAGAGAGAGAGATTTTGATGTCTTGATTGATTTCCCTGATTTTTCTCCCCTCTTCCACTTTCTTCCTCACTCTCCTCCTCTCTCCCTCCCTTCCTTCCTTCCTTCCTCCCTCCCTCCCTCTCTTCCTTCCTTCCTTCCTGTTTTATGGGATGGCTCTTTGGAAGGGGGTGGGGGAGGGTTACTGGGGAAAATGCTTGTGATATAAAAATAAAAGATACCAATAACAAGTTTTTGAAAGTTCATCTTCACTAATAGTCAAAGAGATGAAAAATAAACAACTTTGAGGGACCTCTGGGCAAAAAAAGACAAAACTCTATGCAGAAGGAGTTATAATGGTACAAGTACATTCATTCATGTTGGTGTAATTGATAATTGGTAGAACATTTTTAGAAAGCAATCTAGGAAGAGCAAAGAGAAAATTATAAAAACAAATTCTACCATTTGACCTAGTAATTGCATTTTTGAGGATATACCCAGAAAATGTAATCAAAACCAAAAGAAAAAAGACTTCTCTTCAAAGATCTTCACAGTGATATTTTTTATAATTGCAAATAAACAAACCTATAAATAACCAAAATGCCCAGCAACAGGGAAATGGTTATATAAATTCTAGGTAATTAAAATAATGAATAATATGATGAAATTAAGCTGGAAAAGTATGAGGAATACAAAGAAATCTGGAAAAGTCTCTCTGAAATGATGCAGAAAGCAGTACCAGAAGAATGGAATATGTACCATAACCCTCTTATTTAAAAAAGAATGAAAACAAAAGGGCAAAAAATCCTGATAATGACTCTGATAAAGTGACAGGAAATTATGGAATATTGAAGTCATTCCAATGTAAATAGTTTAAAAGCAAGTTTTCTTGCTTATGCTAATATTCAGTGTTAAGATTTTAATAAAACCCTGAAAAAAGGTAGAAGGCACAGTCTCTCTTTGAGATCACAATAAGTGAATAAGCATATAGGGTCAATAGATCTTAATTAGACAATATTTGCAAAGTACCCCAGGAAGACATGAAAGACCATCCAGTGTCCTACCATGAGCTCCATTGCCATGGAATCTTCTTATCCTTCCATCCACCATAATTCATCCTTTTTGAGATCGTATGGCTTAAACGGAAAATATGGAGAGAGAGAGAGAGAGAGAGAGAGAGAGAGAGAGAGAGAGAGAGAGAGAGAATTACCTAGGTTATATCAAAGCCAGCTTCCTTCTAAGGTTTAGGGTTTTATTTTCATCTAATTTCTCATAGAATTATCTTGCTACCCTTTGTTCCTGGATTCAGATTGTTTCAAAAAGACTAAGATATGTTTATCTGGCTCAGGCTTGTTCTGTCTCCTTGGCTCTGCTTTTTAATAATTGTAAAATAGCATTTGATGATCATTTGGGAACGATAATGCTCCCACGAATATGACTGATGGGTAGGTTGGACCTCTGTGCGCAAAGGTTTTAAACATTAGTTCTTACTTTATAATGCATAGCTGTTAAATACAGTATTGAGGACTGCTGGTTTTTAAACCCCAATCACTCTATTTTTTTTAAAGAGGGGAAGGAGTAAGCTAATTGTGATAGGTGGCTAAAAAGAGCTAATCTATTCTTAACCTTACTTCATAAGTGACAGCAAAATTAAACGGAGACAATCATGAATCACAGGAGGATGGGAGTTGGGTAACTAATTGGCCTATTTTCTGTGCTGTCAGAATCCTCTCAAGCAATTTTCCTCAATTATAACTGCAAATCAGCATACTATTTCCTCCACAGAAGCTATCCATTGCCTGTGGACTAACGAGGTGTCCTGGGATAACTTGGGAGGATCTGTTGGAGACCACTTTCTGCTGGTGAATGATTATGGGAAGCTCACAATGAAATGCTAGCAAGAAAACCTCTCTCCTTCCCAGTGGACATGGGCAAGGAGCCATGAAGAACAATGGGAGGTGTAGAGGCCTTGTACAATGCACTACTCTGACCATGACACTTCCATGCTCAAAACCTTTCCATGGCTTCCCATTCGCTACCAAGAAAAATGCCCTTAGCCTAGCATTGGAGGCTTTCCACTATCTGGCCCCAACCAACCTTTCCAACCTAATCTCACACTTCTCCTCTTCCTCCTCACTTACTCTGGGGTTGGTGAGTGATAACAAAGAGATGGTCAATAATTATGTAGGTTTGAAATGTGTTTTACATATATTCTCCATGTCTATATGTGCATTATGGCATAGTGGATAGAGAGCTGGCCTCAAAGCCAGGAAGAACTGGGTTCAAATCCTGCCTCTGTCGCACACTGGCTTTGAGACCCTGAACAAATCACTTATCTAACAGATAAAAGACGATATCACTTATCTAATCATTTATCAAATCACTTATCTAATAGAGAAAAGATAATAAATGGCAGAGAAGGTGATCTGAATTGGTAGAGGGAGTTTTCTTACCCTGGAGTTCCCTATATAAATGAAATCAAAGGTTGCTATCTCTATCCCAGATCACCTGATCCTCACAAGGACTCTGTGAGATGGTAGCTACAATTATCACCCCCATTTTCAAATGAGGAACTTGAAGATAAGCAAGGTCAAGTGACTTACCAGAGTCTCACAGTTAATTCGTGTTTGTGGCAGGATTTGAACTCAGGTCTTCCTAACTCCAAGTCCAGTACTCTACCCCCGGGTCACTGAATATACTCTCCCTTTCCTTGGACAGATAGGAAATGCCTTCATGCTTGGCATAGACTCCCTACTCACTGAAATCTTTCCTTTTTCCAAGGTTCAGCTTGGAAGCCACCTCGATGGTGTCTTCCCTGATTCTCATAAGACTTTGTTTCCTCCTTATCTTTATTTTGCTACTGCCAAGTATATTCAAATGACATCTATACATGTTTTATTCTCCCCCTAGCTTGAGGGCAGGGATTCTTTCTTCTTACATATATTTATCTCCCTAGTTCTTCATACAGAAAAGGTGGTTACCAAATGTTTTGCTGGCTTGAATTTACTGTCCTAAAGAAGCATTATCGGAGCAACTCCAGGGAAATCTTCAAACAAACCAAACAAATGAAATACATAGCAAAGAAAGAAGTCAATTGTCAAAGTTGGCTTCCCTCTCTTTTGGATAAACTTTTGACAGGTTGCTTTCCATCATGGTCACTGATGTGAGGCTAGCCAGAAGCTGCTCACAATCTGTTCAGGGTCTTTCTTTCCTTTCTGATTCATGCCTGATTGGCCACGTTTCTCCCTGTGATTACCCATTCTTGTACTTCATCTGGGTCATCGTGATGGACAGCTTTGTCTTCCACAAATAAAGAACATTAGCATGTGCCCCCAGAAATGCTCTGGGGGATCATGATATATCCACGTGCTACTTGGCAGAGGACAAATACCACCAGACTGGAAGAAAAGAGACTAGGCTCCAAGACCCAGTTCTGTCCCTGACAAGTAACAAATTACATTTTCATGACTCAGTTTTCTCATCTTTAAATTGAATGGTTGCCCTACATGCACTCTCAGGTCCTCTTCTGATAAGGGTACAGACAGTTCCAAAGTGAAATATCTAGATTCAAAACCTGCCTCTGATACATGTTATCTGTGTGACCTTAGGTAAGTTACTTCACTACCCTGGGCCTCAGTTTCATCCTTTGTAAAATGAGGAAGTTGGATCAGATGGTGTCTAAGGTGCCTTTCAGCTCTAGTTCTGGGATTCTACATGTGACTCATCAAGTCCTTTGCCCTCCCTGGGACTCAGTTTCCTTATTTGTAAAATGTAGGGTTGGTAATAGATGGCCTCTGGGGTCCCTTCCAGTTAATTATAATAATGATAATTATAATGATAGCATTTATTTAGCATTTACTATGTGCTAAGCACTTCACAAATATTATCTCACTTAATTCTCACAACAATGCTAAGAAGTAGGTGCTATTTATTTTTATACTTATTTTATAGTCGAGGAAACTAAGGTAAACAGAGGTTAAGTGACTTGCCCAAGGTCACATAGCTGGTAAGTATCTGAAGCTAGATTTGAACTCAGGTCCTCCTGAATCCAGGCTCAGCGCTCTATCAACTGAACTGCCTAAATGCCTCCAAATCTATTATCTTTTGAATCTTCCTGAGGCTGTTTCTTCCTGTTTAAAATACAGAATTTGGACTAGATGACCTCTGAGGTCATTTCCTGCTCTGGACCTATGATCTTCTGCGTGATCTCACCTGGAGCAAGTCGATCCTCCTCTCTGGGCTGAAGTCTCGGCCTTTGTAAAATAATGGTTTGGTCTAGGCGGCCTTTGACGTTCCTCTGGCTCTAGAGCTACTGAACAAGACACTTCACTTCTGGGGGACTCAGTTTCCTCCCCTGTAAAATGGGTTTGAATAGATGGCCACTAAAGTCCATTCCAGCTCTAATTTATTCATTTTAAGAGCAAAATAAATTCCAGAAAGTTTAGTCACCCCAAACAATCCCCTTTGCTTGGTATTACAGAGCCAGTTATTCTCTGAAGGAAGCATTTGGCTGATTGTAAGCTTCTCCAGAGCAAGGAGCCTGTCTTCTCTAGATGAAGCCCTTCTCCAAACTTCAAAGGGACTCACATATCAACAAGAGAGCAAAGACTGGAGGAGAGTGCAAGATCTGCAGACAAACTGAGGTAGGTAAGGCCTTTGAGAAATATACGTGTTATAATGTGGGCAGGAGGGAGTAGGTGGCTGTCCCCCAAGGATCTGTCTTGGGCCCCTTCCTTGGCAATCTTATACGGCCTCGTGTGTACGGTAATCATCTCCACCACCCATACTAATCCTCTTCCTAATCTCTACCCCTGCACTGGCAGCTGCCTGCTGGACCATTGCCCCCTGGATGGCCCATCACCATCTCAAATTCCACATGGCCCAAATGCAATTTAAATCCGTCCTTCCTCTAGATGCCATCATTTCTATTGAGGGATCTAGCATCCTCCCACTAATTCAAATTCATAATTTCAGAGTCATCATTAATGTTTCTGTCTTTCTCTCCCTATTCCCTCTTAATCAATGTTCAAAGCTGGTCCATTCTAGCTCTATCTCTCACATCCATCCCCTTCTCTCCCCTCCTTACATCTGCCACTCTTAATCCCCCCTCACCTGGACTGTTGTCATAACCTTTTATTTGGTCTCTTTGATTCTAGTCTTTTTCCTCTCCAATGAATCCTCTACATAGCTGCCTAAATCTTCTTAAACCACAGGTCTAACCATGTTATTCCCCTATTCAGAAACTTTCGGTGGCTCCCTATTTCCTCTATGACAGAGGTGGGGAACCTGCGGCCTCGAGGGCACATGTGGCCCTCTAGGTCCTCAAGTGTGGCCCTTTGACTGAATCTAAACTTCCCAACATCATGTGGCCTCAAAGGATTTGTTCTGTGGCTTAGATTCAGTCAAAGGGCCACACTTGAGGACCCAGAGGGCCACATGTAGCCTCGATGCCTCAGTTTCCCCACTCCTGTCCTACCCAGAGTACAAAGAGAAGAGAGCTCTCTTTTTAAGATGTTCTCCAGATGTTTCTGTTGTACTGATTAGAGAATCCCATCGTGCTATCGGATCTTCCCCCTCAACAACATCCCCACGGTCAGTTGAAGGGGACTGGTCTAGCCACTCACAAAGGAATGACAAAGTAAATGAAGAATGGACATTGGCCCAGATTCTAAGACATAGTTGGATGACCAATCAATCCAATGAGTTAAGCCATCAGACCATCTATTTTGGAAGAGAACTCCACAGGTTCATTGAGCTAGGCCCAGAATTGGACATTTGGGAAACTGTAGAATGCTTTTAATGATCCCTAGCTGCTCTACAAAACACAGTCCTAATTTTTTTTTTAGCACCAGTCTTGTCCTGATGCTATTCCACAGCCATAGTCGAATTCATGTGATTTACTCTAACAATCATTTCTTAGGACCTACTATGTGCTCTGCTCTGGAATAAGTCAATATAATGGTGTCATGTTGCATCTCATTATATTGTAATTAGATTAGATTAGAAAGTGTTCAGTATTTACAGCTGGCATTGAGGATATTTTCATTAAAGTAAGATTTCTTTTTAATATGACCACGTTGGATGTGTATGTCTTTTGCATAGTTCAACTAATTGTGCCTCTGTATAAAATGGGCACTCAGCAGCCCTGAATGTTTTTAATTACTTATTTTAATACTAGCTTATTGAAATTTTTTTGGTTTTAATATCGCTTTCATTTCTGACTACATTTCTTCACCCTCCCTTATACAGAGGGCCTTCCTTTGTAACAATTGCTTTAAGAGAAAAAGAAAAAGCAAGTCTCAGTAACTAGGAGACACAGTGCAGTGTAGAGAAGAGAGGTGACATCAAAGCCAGGAGGATCTGGATTCAGGTCTTACTTTGACAGAGACTGATACTGTGACCCTAGCCAAGTCACGTAACTTCTCCTTTCTCTAGATAAGTCTCCAAGACTAAGAGGTGCAGAAAGGTGCTGATTTGCAGCCAGAGAAAACTTTCTTCATCCAGGAGTTCCCTATATTAATAAAAGGGAGCTAGGTGGCTCAGTGGTTAGAGAACTAGCCCTGGAGTCGGGAAGACCTGAGTTCAAATGTGACCTCAGACACTTGTTAGCTGTGTGACCCTGGGCAAGTCACTTCCCCCTATTTGCTTCAGTTTCTTCATCAGTAAAATGAGCTGGAGAAGGAAATGGGAAACCACTCCGGAATCTGTGCCCCCCAAAAAAACCCAAATGGGGTCATGGAGAGTCAGACACGACGGAAAAATAACCTTAACAACAACATTTAGCACAGTGCCTAGAACACAAGAGGAACTTAATAAATGTTTATTGCCTCGAATTGAAGGAGGGCGGGCGAAAGTGGCTGCTGGGCCTTGCTGACCAAAAATCCTAGCAACTGGAGGCAATCCTTTGTGTCGGTTTTCTCAGGTCATTCCATCCCAAGGTATTCTGAAAAGGAGGGAAGCACCTCTAGGTAAAGAGCTGCATTTGCTTTGTGTTTGGTATTGGCTCATGTATTGAGAGATGCAAGAGACCATAGAAGCTGTTGCATTCAACTTACCCCCTCCCCTTTATGTTACAGATGAGGAAACCAAGGTTCAGAGAAGTTCTCTGACTTGTCCCTGTCTAAAGCAGGATTTGAACTTAGGTCTTCCTGACCACAAGCCCACCACTTAATCCACTGTACCACCTGGCACATAACAGGGACTTCCTTGTTGAGCAGTGGATTAATCATGAAGACATTGGTGATTTAATTAGCGACCAGTTCAGCTTGAAGGAACTGCAGGTATACAATTTCAACTTCTCTGTGTGGCAGTAATGGACGAGAACTACCCTTACAGTTAAGAAGGCCTGGGTTCAAGTTCCCCACCCTGCTCCAACATACTTGTTGTAATGCCCTAGGCACATTTGCTTAATCTCTTCCCTCCCATGGAAAGTCTCCAAAGACCATTCATAGAAGAGGTGTCATTCAGCATTAGCCCAGGGACATTCCCCAATGGGAGTTTCCTGTACCAGTGAGATCATGCCTGGGATGACATATGGAAGAGCAGCAAGCGTTATATACAGAATTTCTGAATCTAAACAAAACCTGGAATCTCTTTGGAAGTCGTATCAAATTCCAAATGGCATGGCTTTTCACAGGATAATAGATCTAAAGCTGGAAGGGACCTCAGAGGCTATCAATTCCAACCCTCTCATTTTATAGAGGGAGAAACTGAGGCCCAGGGAGGAGGGAAGCAACTTGCCCAAGCAGAATTTGAACACATGTCCTCTGACTCCAGAACCAGCACTCCTCATGCTGTACCATGATGTTATTTTCCATTTTTCCAATGCAATGTGCAACGCTAAAAAGGGCAGGCATTTTGTGTTTATATATTTTTGTTGAAATATGTTTGTCTCCCTTAACTGCTGTGGATTTTTTAATCTCAATCCAGGCACCAAATTAATTGAAAGCATGTTATTCAATTAGAAACTATGATGCTCTTTGTTCCTAGTGAACAGAAAAGTTTAGATAAATGTATATTGCACCTCTCATGGCATGTTATGCATGATAGCAATTTGGGGTGGGGTGTTGGCACCCTATTAGATTGGGAGCTCCATGAAGGCAGGGGCTGTGTCTTGTCTCTGGTTTCTGTCTCTCTAGAAGTCTGTGTGTAACATGTGTTTAATAAACGGTTATTGAATGAATGAGCCTTTGAATATTTGACTTTCAAAATCTGACCACATTCCTACCCTTCCTGTGTACTTCTCCCACACATACACACACACACACACACACACACACACACAGACACACATACACACATACACCCAAATACCCACCCCACCACACACACACATATTTAGTCCTGCTGGGATATGCTTAGATTGTCTCCCAGAAAACTGACATTTGTAAATCAAGCCTTTCACAGGGGTGACATCAAAACATTCTGATGGGTGGTTTTGAATTTGGTTTGCTAACAGAGGATGGCTATAAATAACAGGGCTCATAAATCAAACTTGAAGATGGCAGCAAGAACATAATATAATGGGTGTCAGGTTAAGGGCAGCCCTCAACTTGCCCTTGACTCACATTGTGACCTGAAACATATTCTCCCGGTGATGAAAATTATTTTCCAGCTAACATCATTGCCAAGCCTGCTGCCCAACTCCCCTTTCTCCCTTTCTAGGGTGGCCAAATTTCCCCTCCACAACTGAGTCGAGCTAGCCTTTGGGAGTTTCCCTCATCTGTTTGCAAAGATTGTGACTCAATAAATGAAATCCAGTCACGAAAATTGGTAAATGGATCATTTAAGCACAACACTGAACTCCAAGTATTGAACTTAGATCAAAAAGCATAATCTAGTCTAGTGATAAGAATTCAAGAAATAAAAGCGTGGAAATGGTCCCGGTGACGCACCGTTTGGGGTTATGTGTGTACAAACCACTAGTCTGAAAGCACAGCAGAGTTAAGAGGGGCCATGGAGGCCCCTAGCCTTGATCATACCCACAGATCAATGTAGGCAGGGCACGTGAGGACAAGTAGAGAATTCTAGCAACCACCCCAAAAATACGGTGACTTGAGAAGACAGGTTGAGTCGGACAAATGGTCCGCACCTTAGTAACCCTTGCAATTTACTTCCCGATGTCATGAAGATTTCCTGGTCTTCCAATCTTTCAATTTGTCAGTCAATCCCTGGGTTTTCAGGGCTCAGCAGACACTTTGATACCAACCTGGCCTGCTTTTTTTTCAAGTTAGGCTCATTCTTACACAAAATCAGAGCCCTCTACTCAATACTCAATTCTGCCCTCTACCTGCAATACATACACACACACACACACACACACACACACACACACACACACACACATACACCTCTTACTCCCGCCTGAGGGTTTGCCTAATCATCCGAACTCATTCGCTCATTTGACAAATATTTATTAAACCCTTATTATATGACAGGCACTGTGTTGGGTGTTTGTGACATGGACGGAAAATGAAATAGTCCTTGCTGTCAATGAGCTGGGGGAGAAAATGCATGTACGTAGAAAATTAAATACAAAGTGTATACACGGTAATTGCTCGGGGAAAGCATTAGTCACTGGTGGAGAGGGTTATGATAAAACAGGCTTTCAATGGGAGGTGGAACCTGAACTGAGCTTTGAAGGAAGCCAAGAATCCTAAGAGGCAGAGAAGGCAGGGGAAGTATATTTGAGATGTAGGAGACAGCCTGTGAAAAGTCATGGAAATGGAAGATGGGGGAAAGGAGAAAAGTAATGGAAAAGGCATTTATTAAGTGCCTACTATGTGCCAGGCACTGTGCTAAGTACTTTATAGTACCTCATTTGATCTGTGAAGCAGGCTCTATTATTATCTCCCTTTTCCAGTTGAAGAGACTGAGGCAGACAGAAGTCAAATGACTTTCCCAGGGCCACAAAGCTAGATCTGAACTCAGGTCTTCTAGACTCCTGGCCCAATGGTATATATATTGTATCACCTATATGTATGGGGAACAGTAAGTACATCCGTTTGGCTGGAAAGTAGAGAACCTGAAGTCAGTCAGGCAGGCAGTCAACTACCAGGCTTAGAGTAATGTGCAAAAAGTCTTGTAAAAAGGTCAGTTGCAGCCATATTGTGAAGGGCTTTAAAAGTCTATTGGTGGATATTGCGTTTTATCCTAGAGACAAGAGGGAGCTATAGGAGCTTCTTG
This sequence comes from Trichosurus vulpecula, assembly GCF_011100635.1. Lineage (NCBI taxonomy): Eukaryota > Metazoa > Chordata > Mammalia > Diprotodontia > Phalangeridae > Trichosurus > Trichosurus vulpecula. The sequence goes on along the minus strand of NC_050582.1, from coordinate 46,645,657 downwards.
AGCAGGTGAAGGCTTTGAACAGGTAAAGACTGAGATGCCTTCAAGACATCCATTTGGAAATGTGCAAATAACCTGTCTCAGGCCAGCTGTGCAATATCTCAAGGACCTATAATTTGATCTATATGGGGACTCTCTCCCCATAAGCAAAGTTCAACTCCTCCCCACCACTTAGTAGTTGGTGTTTAGGAGTTGCTGTGGCTGAAAAAGCCATCATCCTATGGCCAATCTCACCAAAGTAAGTTAGATTGGTCTTCAGACGCTCCGTCCCTGGGACTAGACTGGAAGCCCTTCAGCTTGGTAGGATAGCTAGAGTTGGCACTCTACCAGAATATCCTTCAAGAACCCAGGGGTTACCCATGTACCATGATAAGGGATCTCCACTATGGTGGAAGTTCAATGACAGTACATTAGGTCAGTCATGTCAAACTCAAATAGAAATAGAGCCCACTAACCTATACCTAAAGATCCCTGCTGGTCACATAATGACTCAGAAAAAACACATATTAACATTAGCTATGTTCTATTGTATTTTTATTTAGTTTGTTAAATATTTCCCAATTACATTTTAATCTGATTCAGGCCCCACTCTGAGTGTCGTAGGCAGCAGTACCCCACGTACATGACATCTCTGCATTACATTAAAAAAATGCAAAGTACTACAGATGACAAAAATATCAAACTATTGGGATTAGCTCCCCTGTGGCAGTAGTTGGTCAGTAGTTGGTGGTACGGATGGTGGGACCCTTCTCCATGACAGATGGTCCCATTTATGATGGCTGTGGGTGCTGAACTGGGAGCAGAGCTGGAGTCTGAAGGGTATTCTAGCACAGTGCTTGGCCCAGAGTAGGGGCTTAATAAATGCTGGTTGACTGAATAGCACTATAATTTCTGGAGATTGTGCACTCTAGTTTCTAGTTTGTGTTCACAGGAGTCCAAGGGGAGATGATATTTAACATGGGGGTGTTGGTGGTTGTTGTTGTATCTTTGTTCTTGAGGAGGACAAATGACATCATAGGGTGATGACTTAGGCGTGAATTGGATTTAAGTGAGACAGAGTTGTACAAAGTTGTCACTCTACTCTCTTCCAGAATCATCAAAGTCCAGTGGCAAGACAAAAGTCAGGATGGCTGGCAATGGCCTAGGATGCAGTGGATGACCTTGGCATCTCTGATACCTGACCAAGCGCTAAGCTCTCTGTCACACCTGCTTCAGCCACCTTCATGGCAGCTGGAACAAATTGTATGCCTCCATCTGTTCTGCTGGGGGAAGTCTTCACATGCTTGGAGCAGACATCCCCTTAACTAATGGATGGGTTTAAGGCCTGTTGGTTACCTTCAACCTGATTTAGTCTATCCTGCTGAGAAGATTTCCTGAGGTGTGGCCGCTGCACATGCTACAACTTCTTGGAGCCAAGGGTGAGAATTGGGTGATGGGTGGACACCAAAGGTGGATGAGCAGCCCTGAAAAGGGCTCAGCAAGACCTCACAGTAGAGGTGCTAGTCCTTCTGCATACCCCATATATTCCAATTGACATGGTAACAGTGGTTTGACCTGCCTAGCACATCCCGTCTCCTGGTGTTTTGTTTTCCCTTCAGGACATCTTACTGACTCAGTGGCAGTTGAACAGCAGTTAGTGGTGGCAGTGGGCAATGGTGTGTTCCCTCTTCACAAGGTTTTCCTCCCTGGATGATGGTGGCAGGGACCAGGCTAGAAGCCTGGGACAAAGGACATCACATATGGAATCAGCAAGTAGGCTAATTGGCTGGGATGTTGACTATGCCTGATTCTGTATGAGTGAGAAACACAAAAGAATGAGCACAGGAACTACAGGGCCAAGTAGGAGCATGGTCTCCCCACATCACGGTTACCCCTAGGACTCTGAGAGAAAGTTCTGAGTAGTAGCTTTGTGGCATACCGCTTTCTGGGAACTCCACAATTTCCAGTATGGATGAGTGAGCTACCCCATGGATTGATAGAATTTCAAACTAATACTGGCCACAACAATGGTCTGTATATTTGACTACTAAACTGGAGACAAAGTGAAAAGAAGAAAGCATTTTGTTTGCTTTCTAGCCCTCTAACTGTAGCATTTAGGAGCTATTACGCGGGAGTGAAAGTTATTCTCTACCTATTACTGGGTTCAAGAGATGTTCCCAACTCAAATAAATCCATGAAGAATGATGAATCATTTCATTTACCACAATCTCACATTCTTTCTAAATACCATGGCTTTGAATCATATGTAATTTTATCTATATTTTAAGAAAATGTGACCTAACAGTTGTTGGATAAATGAATTTTATTTTCTATGCATCTTCCATCTGTAAAAAGGCGATACTGAATTTTCTGAAACTATATTGCAAATTTCAGAAAGATATAGCATCTGTAGGATGGCCCAGGTATGAATTAAAGGTGGAGGAAAAATGATAGATAGCTTTCAGTGTTTGTTACCATGTTAAATTTCACTTTGATTTAAATCTCTATCAACTCCACACTCTCATATTTTTTAACTAAAAATGAAATATGTGGCCATGTTGAGATAAGTTTAACTTGCTTTCCCTGCTCCCCTCCCTTGGCCTCTAATTCCATGATTCACAACTTGTTTGGTTGGGTTGGAGTCAATCAAACAAACAACAAGCATTTATTAAATGCCTACTATTTGCTAGCTAATGTGCTAGGTTGGGGATCCAAAGGCAATTAATCAAACAATAGATGGGGTACTTTCTCCAACTTCCATGGAACTGTTCCTTCGCTGATGTATTTCCTCCAACAGTCACATCATAACCTATCTTGTGCAGTTCTTGCCCATGTTTTCCTATAAATCCTTCCAAAAAATGCTTTTTCCTATAAATCCTTCAAATCGATCCAAAGTTGTATGAGCCATCCAACTTGGATGCATAGGATCCAAGGGAGAGAGGAGGTTCTCCTGTGATACTCAGCCTGATTAGACCACATCTAGGGTACTGTGTCCAGTTCTGGATGCCACATTTGAAGAAAGACAATGAGAAGATGGAGAGCATCCAGGAGAAGATCATGTCATATGATGATCTGTTGAAGGAAGTGGCGATGTTTATAGCCTGGAGGAAAGAAAACTTGGGAGAATATAACTGCTTCTAGTATTTGAGAGGCTTTCTTTTGGAAGAGGGTCTAGAGGTGATTTTCTTGGCCTTAGAGGGCAGAACTAGGAACTCCAAAGGAAAATCGTGGAGAAACAGTCTTATGGAATCATCTCAAAGAATCTGAATTCTGCTTGAGTTTCTCCCATGGGCCTTTTTTTCATATTACAGTTGCCAGTGTGGCACTTGGGCTGTTATTTTCCCCATGTGATCAACCCATCTTTCCTTGAAATAATGCATTTCTTCACTGATATCTCTTAAGCTGCTAATTGCCTATAGGTCATTGCTTGAAATATGCCAAGGTCTTCTTGTGTAGGCGTGATTATGCCAACGCAGATTTCATTCCAACTCCATGAGGCTTCTGCTTCCCAGATGGAGTGGATTATTATTATAAATATAATACTGTACTTAGAGAGGTAGTCTAGTACAGTGGCCAGAGGGTAGATCTTGGAGAGAGTTGACCTGGATTTGAGTTCTGCCTTGGATACTTACTACCTTTGAGACAATGGATCCTTATATCCTGGGTTTAGAAGAAACCTCAGAGGCCATGACATTTGACCCTATCATTTTACAAAGGTGAAAGTTGAAGACCAGGGGGATGAGACAATGAACCAAAGATCACACATATGGGACCATAGCTCTAGAGCTGAAAGGGACCTCAGAGGGCATCTAATTTAACTCTTCCATTTTACAGAGGAAGTAACTGAGGCCCAGGGAGGAGAAATGATTTGTCCATGGTCACAGATAGAATTCTAACTCTAGAGCTTGAAGGGACCTCAGAAGCCAACAAGTTCAACCCCTTCATTTTACAAATGGGGAAACTGAGGTACATAGAAAGTGACTTGTCCAAGGTAATGCAACTATTGTGTATCTAAGGCAAGATTTGAACCCAGATATTTCTGAATCTGAGTCTAAGACTCCGTCCACTACATGAACAAGCCACTCCATCTCTGACAACTTTCTAAACTGATATTACAAAGAAATTGCCTATCTGCATTGATGGAGGGCATTTCTGTCCCCAGAGTTACCTACGATGATGACATCACAAGTTCAGACAACTCCAATTTTTTTTTAAAAAACCCTGTACTGGAAGTTGACTACCCCTCTAGTTCCACACTGCCCCCCAAAAACGTGTGTTCCTGAAAACTTCCCTTGTTGTTGCCATGGAGAAGGGCACACAAAAAGACATGAACCAAAATGTTTGATTGGCTGGCTTTGTGTCGACACACGTGAAGGAGTCACGGTTTCTGTACAAACTGCTGGCCAATCTTTCAGGAAAGTTAACACTTGGAACAATGTCCCAGTATGGTAAAAGATGAGACAACTGCCCTCCAACACTGACATGGAGATGCTGTACTTGGTGTCAGATCAAGGATACACTAGTCGTGTGCATAATAATAGCTACGTATAGTAGTGATTCAATTTTTAAAAAATCTATAAATGGCATCACCTTTCATTACTCTTTTGACTTGGGGTGAACGTGAAGTAGATTTGACATTCATATCTATTCAGGTCAGACCCTCTTAACTCTACATGGTCCAATTCCAGCTTTCCCTTAGGAAAGACTGTTCAGTCTTAATGAATGCATAGGCTTGCTTTATGTTTTCCCAAAGCCAAGAGAGGCTCAGTCTGAGCTTGGCTAATACCCAGGTTCAGAGAGCAGAGAAACATGAGATGACTGTGAATATATTAATCAAAATCACTGAGTGCCGCCAGTATAAGCAAGGAGAAAAGGGAGGAGAGGATCGGCATCTTTACAGGCAGCCTCCAATGTATGACATACCAGGGGTATAGCTCCTGCCAAAGCAGCCCCAAGAGTGTGAGGGTGGGGAGTGGGGATGGAAAGAGGAGAAGACTGGAAATGAGATTATCACCCCAGCTATATGGTGAATAAACTGCCTCTGAAGGTGATGAGTTGCCTGTCACTGGAGGGCTTCAAGAGGAGTTTAGATTGAACACTCCTAAGGGAAGGTTTTACATATGAGTTGTCTCCTTCATTAAAATATAAACTCCTTGAAGGCAGAGACTGTTTTTGCTTTTTCTTTGTATCCCTATCACCTAGATCTAGGGCCCAAGGTATAGTAGGTGCTTAATAAATGCTGGTTGATTGATTTATGGTGTAGAACAGATTTCTGTTCAGATATGAGATGGTTTAGATGAAATCTTCCAAGTTTCTGTTTCTATGAGGATTTTTCCATCAAACTCCTTTACACAAATTTGGCTATAAATCAGAAATGTAAACTTATGCTGCTTCCCACTCTATAAATTCAAGATTTGAATGTTCCCCATCTCCTTCTCAAACTCTGATTTCAACTGTGCATTGCAGAATCAGTTGAAGGAATGGAGATGAAGTTCACATGAGACAAGACTTTTCAAATGTTTGATCCCAGCTTCACTTTCTTACTCCTAATAAAGGTGAAGTTTAGTCAGGTCAGGACCCAGATTTTTAGAATATCGCGTCTCTGTATGTATGTCTATGTATGTCTCGAGGGTAAGTGACAAGAGCACTGGTCTTGGCACCGAGAGATCTGGGTTCAAATTTGGACTTCCACACTTAGCAGCTGTTTAATGCTGGAGAACTCAATTAATCTCTCTGAGCCACATTTTCCTCACCTATCACATGGGGATAATCATGCTTGCACTACCTGCCTTGGAGGGTTGTTGTGAGGAAAGTGCTTAGGTAAAGCCTTTTAGAAACGGGGAGCTATTATTGTCACAGAAGCGTGACTTGAGAGAAAAACACGAATTAGGTGGCACCACTTTGACCAAAGGCTAAAATCACTTTTCTTTAAGGTGTCCTATGGCTAATCTAATTGTGTTTTCTTTGGTGTTGCTCTTAAATCTGGGAAAAGGAGTAGGGAGGTCTACAATTAGAAATATCAAACATATGGCTTTTTGGTTCCTATACACAACATGCCATCTCCTGACTCTGCTTTTCTCTAAGCTGTACCCTGAATTGGAAGGGCTCTGCCTCCTAGCCCCTGCCTCATAGAATCCATTCCAGGTACCGGGTCCTAATGGAGGCTTTTCTTTATCCTCCTTGTTAATATTCCCCCTATTTCCTGCCCCCCACAAAAGAAAGACCACTTTTTCTCTCGGAATATTAGATGAGGAAATAACAAAGCATTATTTTTTGAGAGGGTCAATGCCCAGCTTATTTTCTGATTGCCTTCGTTACTTCTTATACTTGGAAGCAAAATCACTCTCAAGCACCTCTCCCCTTTTTAAAGCAATGCTCAAGGGAGCTGCAGGGTGGTAATCCCTACTCAATTTTCCAAGCACCCTGTGGGTAACATCATAATAAGCCCTCATCAAACCCAGCTAGACTGGCCAATCAGTCAAACAACTAACAAGCATTTTAAATGGCTCCTTTATTCCAGGTGCTAGGGATACAAAGACAAAAGTGAAATCATTCCTGCCCTCGGGGAGTTTACATTCTAACCTGGGAGAGATTGTGGGCATATTTAAGTACCCATAAGATAAACACCAGGCAATTTTCATGGTGAGGGAGGTGTAAGAAGCACTAGCAAAAAAGTTCCTGATCAGGAAGGTATTAGGCACCCACTCTGCCCTACTCTCAAGGAGCTGGCATCCTAATGCAGTTGGTGGGGAGGAGGGGGATTACGGAAAAGACTCCTATGGGAGGTAGTACTTGAGCTGAGCTTGGAAGGAAATCCTGGATTCTGAGAGGCAGAGGCAAGAATTGAGCTCACGAAAGAGTCCAACCGCAGGCCAGGCCTGGGCTTCCACTTTTCCCATTTGTAGGACCTGTGAGAGTTTATGATCCCTTGGAACAGCCTTTGAGAGCCCTAGGTCACTCCCTCACCACAATGAGGAAGTGGTGGAAGACTTCCTAAAAATTAGAATAATCTGTCTCATGATATATATTTTCCCTACCACTGGCGGTCCTCCAGCAAAGGCTGTTATAGGGAGTACCCATGCTTCTGACTGGGGTGGGATTTGATGACATCTGAGATTGCAGCTAGGTGGTGCAACGGATAGAGTGCCAGCCCTGGAATCAGGAGGACCTGAGTTTAAATCTGATCTCAGGCACTTACTAGCTGTGGACCCTTGGCAAGTCACTTCACCCTGTTTGCCTCAGTTTCCTCATCTGTAAAATGAACTGGAGAAGGAAATGGCAAACCACTATAGTATCTTTGCCAAGAAAACCCCAAGGGGTCACGGATAATTGGATATGACTGAAAATGATCCCTTTTCATATGGGGATTCTAGAATTCTGAAATTGAGTAATAATGTTCAAGTGGTTTATTCCTCCCATGTGCATTTGTATCAGGAGCCCTCTGGAGACACTACGCTTTGACCCAAAGAAATGAATCTATAATGGTAGGAATTTCAGGTAATTTTGTAGACCAGTAGGAAAATTTTGGGGGTAGAGGAGGCTTTTAGGAGTATCTCTCCTTGTACATGATTGCCTACATGTAAAACGGGCCTCGAACATGACGACATAGATAGATAATGATTATATATCTATGTATGTGTGTACGTATGATATACTTATATACTTATACTTATATACTTCTCCCCACCAAAAAAAATGTATCTACATTTCAAAGAATTACAAACCTCCCGATCTGGTTTTAGGTGACAGTACCATACTTAGGCAGAAGGAAGGGAAAGAAGATGCAGAAAGGTCACTGGAACTAAATTCGGACAGCACAAATTCAGGTTTTCCTCAAATAGGATTTGATTTGGGAGAAAAAAGATAAAAATAGTGACTTCTCCACAGCCTGATCAGCAATATTCTTTGCTGGGAAAAAATGAAAGACAATTTTAAACTTAGGATGATGATGCATAATTAAACACATAAATGTCAAATTCAGAAATAACCCAGAATTCAAGTGTAAAAATGTATTTTTTAGAATAATTAGCTAAGCATCAAGACCTATAGAAATGTATGGAGATGTGGGCACCACCTGCTCCATTGTGGAAACATGCCTTTCACTCAAAGTGATTTCTTTATTTTAAGGTGTCTCCAAGTTATACTTTGCCAAGGGTACCCAGTTTGGAGTCCTTTTATTTTCATTGCTATCCCAGGAATCTCTTCTGGGCTTGTGATTTCCTTGGCAGAGGGTTCTCCCAGGTGAGGAAACTCCCTCTACCAAGGCAAGTTTGTATCTTCTGTTGCAACTTATAGTCTTAGAGAATTGTCAAGAAAACAGGTTTGTTGATTTTTTTATATTGGAGGTAAAGGGAGACAGGTACAAAGAAAGACTAAGACCCCTGCTCAGCTTGTTTGGGATAAACAGATGACAGAGAAGGAGCAGTGCAACTCAATCCTTATGTCACCCCTCTTTCTCTGACAAGCAGGATATCATTTTCACTAGAAAGGACTGAATGAAAGTAACTAATACTAAGAAAATTAGAGAGATAGTAAGAACAGTCACCAAGCATTTCTTGAGCACTTGTTACGTGCAGGCAAAAATATTGTCTAAGTCCTCAAGGACTTCACATTCTAATGGAGGAGCCAATGTGCCAACAACTGGGCACATACAAGATGTGTGCAGAATAAAAGGAAGGCAATCTGAGAGAGGAGGGCATTAGCAGCTTGAGCGACAGAAGAAGGCCTCCTACAAAAGGTGAAATTTGAGCTGAGTCTTGAAGGAAACCTTTATGAGAGGGCAGGTCAGGGGGTTGATACAGTTACCATTTATGTAGCCTTTAGCAAAGCCTTTGGAACGTTCTATCTTCATAGCCAAAATGGAGAGATATAGGCTGGACAATTGTTCAGAATTGTGTGAATTCTTGAACCCCAAACATAATCTGGTGTCTGTGGGGGAATGAGCAGAAGTGGAGCCAAAGGAGAAAGAATCATGAGCTATGGAGAAGGCTGGAGATGGTACTTGGAGAGAGGAAACCAGGGAAACCTGTGTAACAACAATGCTACTTGCTGCTACTGTGGCTGTGTAAGACCAATAACACCGGCACACAGGAGGGCTGCTAGCACAGGTTCTTTGATCTGGTTTTCTAAGGAAAGCAATTTTAAGGGGTTTATAATCTCACTTTAATTAAACAAACATATATCATTCACTTAGTTCAGGGGAAAAAGTCAGCACCCTGAACTTCAGAGCAAATACAAATTAATTACAAGCAGAAATTATAAACAGAGCAAAATAACACAAATCAACAGACAGACTTCTATCTGTCTGACCGTAGCAATATATACACAGTTACCAGAGAGAGAAGCATCTGGGTTTTCAAATGCTCCTTAACGGCTACCCAGTCTCCACGCAAACACTCTTCCAATGAGTGAGCCCCAAAACAAAACGCCAACCTCAGATCTTCTATACCCTTCTCAGGGTCAGAGGGCATCATAACCTTGGACTCAAACCCATGTGAACTAGACTTTCTTGTTTCTTAAGCAGGTCATCAAAGACTCTTCATTCAATCAAAGAAACAAAGGCAAGACTCCTGAAAGGCACTTGATTACCTCATTGCTGAGAAGCACTAAAACAAAAAAAGCAAAAAGTCCCACTTTGCTTGCCATTACATTTGAAAGGCAAGATTCAAAGGTACTTGATTACCTTAGCATTCCAAAAGAGAAAACAGTAAAAAAAAAGTTCCACCCTGTTTAACATTACAGACCCTAGGAGAAATTGAGGAGGAAGGAACAGAACTGAAGGCCAAGGAAGAGGAGAAGCACCTGAGCAGAAGGATCAGAGGAGGGAGAAAACGAAGACTGCAAGGAGGAGGAACAAAGGAGGAGGAGAAGGGCTCCAGCTGAAAGAGGAGAAGGATTGGCAAATGAGAAAGATCAGAAGATCCAAGACTCAACAAAAAAAGAGAAGATAGTTGATAAGACAAGGTAACAGGTTAGTGTGGCATCAAGGGAAGGGTGTGGCTAACAAGATGAGAAACAGAGAACACTGTTCCCCATAGCAGTTCTCCAGGGGAACGGTAAGCAAGAACAACAGAGGCCTAGGATCTCACTTCTAGCAATTATGGAAAGGAAGAAGAATTTTGTAGAGACCAACATTGCCTGTGCAATGCTTGTATTTCTACCATAGCCTAAGTGACTGCCATCTATACTCAGATGAGACTGGTCTCTCCCAAAGGTAACAGAACTGGAGGATGCCCCTCCACCCTTCACATACCATCTTTGATGTTATTCAGCCATTTCAGTCATGTCTGACTCTTTGTCACCCCTTTAGGGGGTTTTCTTGACAAAGACACTGGAGTGGTTTATCATTTTCTCCTCCAGCTCATTTTACAGATGAGGAAACTGAGGCAAACAGGGGTAAGTGACTTGCCCAGAGTCATATAGCTAGTAAGTGTCTGAGGTCACATTTGAACTCAGGTCTTCCTGACTCCAGACCCAACACTTTATCTACTACTCCACCTAGCTGCTCAACATACTTACTGGACACATAGGTCACTATCTCAGCTTGGTAGAACCTGCCTGGGTTTGAGCTCTGCTGGCAAGGTTTTCAAGACACCAAGGTCACCTCCATGCCCTGGTGCTATATTAGAAAAGTCATTTCAAAAACCTTGCTAAAACAAGATGCAGCTCCAGAATAGCTTGAGAAACTCAAACTAGAAATGTTCTGCCGTTGTCACTATATATTAATATTTATTGTGCATCCCCAAATGGACAGAGATTGTATGAGTGTCATGGACCCACCCTCACAAGCCATATTCTATGATTCATCAATCTATCATTATAATTCATTGCCCAAACAGCTGTCAACTTGATCTTCCTGAAGTCCGTCCATGTCACCCCCCTCTTCTACAAGCCCCAGGGGCTCCCTCTTGCCTCTAGGATCAAATGTAAACTCCTCTGTTTGGCATTTCGAGGCCTTTGCTGTCTCACTCCAATGACCTTTCCAGGCTTCTTGTGTGTTACTCCTCTTCATGCACACTCATTGCAGCCAAACTTGGTTCTTTCCCCTGATGGTCCACCTTCTCTTTCTAGGACTCTGCACAGATTGTCCTCCATGACACTGATGCATTCCTTACTCCCCTCCACCCTTTAGAATTCCTGGATTCTTTCCAGTCTCAGCTCACGTTATGTAATAACCATCATCGATATAGGGTCACAGATTTAGTGCTGGGAGGGACCTTAGAGGTTATCACCCCCATTCCCCTCATTTTGCAGAGGTGGAAAATGAGTCATTCATTTTTTCATTCTTCACTTCATTAATTCATTAATGAAAGAATGAATCACTCATTTTTCTCCTCTGCAAAATGAAGGGGGTGAAGTTGATGACCTCTAAGTTCCCCCCCAACACTAAATCTATGACTCTATGGTAACAATGATTATTACATAAAACAATAATAATTTAAATTTATATTATAGCGCTTTCCTCATGTGATACAGTGGAAAGAACACAGTATTTAGAGCCAAAAAACTGGGTTGAAATGCAGTCTCTGACATGACTAGTATAACTTTTCTGGACCTTCGTTTGCTCACCTATAAAGTCAAAGAGTTGGTATGGAGGATGTCTCATCCAGCCCTCTGTGATGATTGTCTGATGACAACCCCACGAGCTAGGCAGTTCACTAGCTATTGTCGGAGTACTTATTATATGCCCAGACCTATACTCAGCACTTCAGAAGTTACAAGAATGATGAAGTCAAAGACATAAGCCCTGCCCTTACAGATCTCAGAGCTAAAAAGACAAAACACATTCATATGAACAGACAGGAAACAAGACAAGATAGTAGAGAGAGTCAAATTTTAAAGCATGCAGGACAAATTCTAAATTTGATAGAAATTCAAAGGAAAGGAAGGTCAGTCAGGGCAGGGATGGGGGGAGATATTAGGAAAGGATTTATGGAAGAGATGGGATTTCATCTAGGTCTTGAATGTATCTGGTTAGATTCCAGAATTATAGAATCACAGAATTTCAGAGGTGGGAGGGACCTCTGTCCAACCCATACTGGAAAGGAAACCCTAGTATAACATACCTAACTGGTGGGTATCCAAACTTTGCTTGAAGACATCCAAGGAGGGAAAGGCCATTAGCACCTAAAGGCTGTCCATTCCTCTCATGGAGAGTTCTAATTACTCCTTGCATTCATCCTAAATCTGACACTTTGCAATTCCTCCCCATTTTTCCTAATTCTTCTTTCCGTGACTAAATAGCCAAACAGAACAAGCCAAATTTCTCTTCCACATGACAACCCTTTACACATTTGAAAGCAGTTATCATGTACCCCCTTATTCTTCTATTCTTTGAGGTAAACATTCCCAGTTCCTTCAACCATCCTTCTTAAGGCCCTTCATCATCCTAGTTACCCTCCCCAGGATCCTCTCTGGCTCATCGAGAAGACGGCATCCTGGACAAAGGCAGCAAACCACGTGAGCAAAAGCACAGAGTTGAAGATGAAGGTGTTGCCCTCTGGAGATAGTGAGGATACTTGCCTGATAATTACCCAGGACAAACATTTGTGGAATAGTGGGGGATAACAGACAGAAAGAGGAAATGAGAACAGAAAGATAATGGAGTTTTAAAAATCATTTGGGAGCTGGAAGACAATTTGGAATTATGCAAATAAAGTGTCTACAATGTCCATACCCTTTGAACCAGGAATTCTACTGCTAGCCCGATAGTTAGGTCTCAATTAGGGCGAACAATGAATCCCATGAAGGGGTCGTATGTGTTCAAATTTGTTTTATTCAAAGTGATAATTATGTAAGAGAGAGTCATTGGTTCTAGAACAATGGAAATATGCAATGCAAATGTGAATAATGCAGCCATCTCATGAGGTTCCTTATTCACATTAATCAGGACCTAGCTGTACCTCCAGGGGATCACTGATAAAATGAAAAGCCCTATATGTATCCAAATATTTATAGCGTCACTTTTAATGGTAGCAAAGAACTAGAAGTAAAGGATTCCCATCGAGGGAGGAGTGGCTAAACAGACTGCCAGACATGAATGTAACGGAATATGACCATGCCATAGGAAATTAGGAATATGGTGAATGCAGAGAAACATGGAAAGACATGAACTTATGCCAAGTGAAGGCAGCAGAGCCAAGAACACAATCTAGACAATCACTATGACAATATCAAAAGAACACCAAACATAAAAAACAATGGGAAAAGATTGTTGTCAAATTCCAAAGAATGAGCTAGGCCCAGAAGAAGAGATCAGAGAAAATGACCTCCTCCAACTCCTGTGAAAAGGTGGGGGGGGGGGAACCCACAGGTGAGGAACATTGCACATACTGGTTTTCTCCCATTGATTTGTTTTGCTGGTTTCTTTTTCTCTTCCTCCTCTTTCTTTTCTAAACATTTTTTGTTACGTGGAATGACTCTCTGGGAGGGGTAGGAGTGACAGGCATAAGGGGGAATTTAGATGATATAAGGGAGAATTTAGATTATATAAAAACAAAGGATATAAATATAAATTTATTTTTAACAGTCATTCAGGAGACCTTAGACCAAATAGTAGGCAATATGGAGTCAGTAAAGGTGTTTGAATGGCTTGATGGCCCAATAAAAGAAATGATACAAGAAGATGGACCTGGCCTTAATGGATTTTAGGGAGAGGAAAGATGAGTCGGAGATTCCAGGTTGGGTGTTATTTCAGTAAGCCAGATGAGAGGTGCTTAAGGTTCAGACCAAGATGGTAGTATTGGAAATAGAAATGAAGAGGAGGATATCATTAAGAAAAACTGGATAAAATTTGGTCACCAACCTGGATCTGAGAGTTTGAAGGAGCCACAAGAATCAAAGACAAATCCCTGGTTTTGAGCCTAGATGACTTGTAAATTATGGCATCAGTAAAGGAGCAAAGGAACCTGTTTTCCAAGGGGACGACAATGTGTGATTTGGGGATAGATTATGTTTCAGTACTATAGAAGTAAAAGAACATTGACTTTGGTTCAGAAGATTTTTTTGAATCCTGGCTCTGTCACCGACTATCTGTGTGACCTTAGGTAAGTCACTTAACTTCACTATATCTCCATTTTTTCATCTCTAAAAAGAGGGAAATGAACTACATGAACTGTGAGGGCCTGACCAGCTCTAGATCTAGCTTCCCAGTCATTTAAGCTTAGGAGGTTTTCTTCCTTTCTAAAATGAGAGGGCTAGACTTGATGACTTCTGAGTTCCTTCCATCCCTAAATCTTCAATCTTATGTGTGACCTTAGATATGTCACATCACCTGCTTGGGTCTCAGTTCCTGCCTCTGTAAAATGAGAGGGCTAGACTAAAACATTTTCCTGTGATCTCTTCCAGCTCGAAATCTCTGTTCTTATTGCAAGCTTGGACAAGTAATTTAGCCTCACTAGACCTGAGTTTCCTCATTTGTCAAGTGAGGCAGTTGAATTTCATGACTTCTAAAGCCCCTTCTGGTTTTAAATCTACAATCCTATTTTCTTAAGTCCCAACTCTAATATTTATTGGGCATATGACCATTGGTAAATCACTTCATGTTTCTGGCCTTCAATTTACCTATCTATAAAGTGCGAATGATAATACTTGCACTACCTACTTTATAAAATTTTCCAAGGAAATGTCTTTGCAAACCTAAAAGTGCAAAAAACCCAAACAACAATAACGAATAACCCAATCCCTGAACTATGAAAAAGAGCAAGGCCCGAGAACTGAAAGGGGACCCTTGATCATACCCACAGCCATAGGTTTCACCTAATATTGGAAAGACAGAAAGCAGTGCATCCTCAGGATGAATTTGTACTGGCCCCAAATTACATGCCAGGAGCCCATTGCTAGCACTGACAAATCTCGTAATTAGAAGATGGGATGCACTCTCAATTACAGAAACAGATTGAGGCGCTCTCTTCAAAGATAAAGCCATTGGAAAGTGCATAGCAGTTTAGTGGTGGAAAAGGCAATTAGCCAATATCACCTGAGCCTCCTTCCATAGGCCTGAATGAATATACAAACGCAACAATCGCTCCACTAAGAAAGGTATGTCACCATGACTCCCAGAGCTCAGGTGATGGATTTTCACTGACTATAATTAGAGCAAGAGGCCTCCCAGACTTTCTGCCCCTGAGGCAGAAAGGAAAGGAATCACTGGAAGCATAGTGGCTTGGTGGCCCTTTCCATGAACCCTCGCCTACCCCAGGAAAAAGTCTAGGAGGTCACTTTAACCAAGCGTATACAGACAGATATTTGCCCCATGTTTTCTTCGGAGCCAGATATTAGCATTATTCTGCTTGGCCCCATAAGGCAGTACTGAGATCAATGAGGGATAGTTGCAGAGAATTTGATTTTAGTTCAGTATAAGGAAAAACCTCCTAACAATTAAGATTGTCCCAAAGAAGAACGGGCTATCAGAAAAGACATGTTCCCCATCTCCGAAGAGCTCTAAGCTGAAGCTAGGAGGCCCTTTTTGTACAGGGGATATTTCTGCAAAGGTATGGACTGGACAAACAGTCTCTGAGGGCCTGTCCATCTCTGAGAATCTGGCATTTTATGAACTAAAAATACAAAGTAAATAGAGGAGAATTGCATACAGATATGCTAATTTGCTCTGATCAGGAAACAGCTGTCAGAAAGTACCAGACAGCCAAGAGCATTCAGTTCTTTTTTTTTTTTTTGCCTTGCATTTTTTTGTATCTCATGTAACACATCTACACTTGAGTGCTATGAAATATCTTCTGCTGATAGCTGCAGGATGCTTTGTTATTAAAAACCCTTTCCATCTCTTGCATGGCTGTCAAACTCAGCACAGAAGAGCTTCCCTAGAAGATGCTTATTAACAACAGGTCTAAAACTTGTTATCCAATAAAAAAAACCCCTGGATCGTAGGGGGCTTTTCCTCCTGGGGAAAATGTGAACTTTTACCAAGAAACTACTATTTCTTTTTGCAACATTTGTAAGGCTAGAGATACAGTATATGAATCATTGGTTTTCAATAGTACATAAACATTTTCTTCCCTCCTTTAAATTGGACTTCATGTTACAGTAAAAAGCCACTCATTTTGTTGTTGAAAGAGAAAACAGGGTGTGGCCTTGAGGCCACATGTAGCCTTCTAGGTCCTCGAGTGCAGCCTTTTGACTGAGTCCAAGTTTTACAGAACAAATCCTTTTACTGAGGGGATTTGTTCTGTGAGGTTTGGATTCAGTCAAAGGGCGGCACTTGAGGACCTTGAGGGCTGCATGTGGCCTGGAAGCCTCAAGTTCTCCATCCCTGGACGAGGACAAAAGTTGGCAGTCCTTTTCGGTGTTCCCCACTCAGCCCATCCCATTTGATTTGCATGAGATGCAATAGCCTTCTTGGGCAGGAGTGGGGGTAAAAGGAGTTGTCTCCCCTCTCTTTATAAATAGAGCCCCTAGGAAGGATTTACTGAGACCAAGGTTATGAAGAGAATTAAAAGGAACTTTCTGACTAGAACTCAGATAAGAGTTGGACTAGGACTACCCAAAAGGCAGCAGAGAAATGGAGGCCATTATTGATTGACCTTCCATGAGATAGCCTTTTAAATACTTGAAGACAACTCTCATGGCCCCCCTGAACCCTCTTTTCTCCAGGCTAATCAGGTCTTTCCACCAATTCTCATATAGAATGAATCTGATGCCCTTTACCACCCTGGTTGCCCTCTCCTAGATTCTCCCCAGCTTATCTTCCCTTGCCATTCCTCCTCTCAAAAGCCTTTAGTAGCTCCCTATTGCCTTTGAGGTAAAACAGAAAAAAAACTCTCCAGCCTGGGATTCAACGAGTTTCACAGACTGGTTTCAAGCAACCTTTCCAGTCTTACTTCACATGTGAACCTTTCACACACTCAGATCTCTCAAGGCCCAAACAGACTCCTAGCTCTGCCCTGAATTTGACACATATATCATTTCCTTCCTCTCTTCATTCATGCATCTTTTGCTTCCATTCTTACCTAGCCTTTAACCACTGAATGAGTGTCACCTCAGACAGACCAACACCTTGAAAGACTTTAGCTTATAAAGGCAAAGGTCCTCCATCGCACCCGGGGCCATCTCCAGTCTGTCTGACCTATGTCTTGCCACTGGACTCAGAAGACCTGGATGAGAGAGTGAGGCTGATGTCTTTGTACAGCCCTGCCTCACTTAGATCCAATTCACTTGGCAGTTAAGACCTCACCCAGCTGATGCCATTGGTCCTCTTCCAGAAGGAAGGACAGACAGCCTCCCCTGAATGCTCCATCCCCTTCCTCAATTCATCCTTTCCTGTCTTCTACCTTCCTTCAAGTCTCAGCTCAGGAGATTCTGTTCCA
Organism: Trichosurus vulpecula; assembly: GCF_011100635.1. Lineage (NCBI taxonomy): Eukaryota > Metazoa > Chordata > Mammalia > Diprotodontia > Phalangeridae > Trichosurus > Trichosurus vulpecula. The sequence goes on along the minus strand of NC_050582.1, from coordinate 46,628,360 downwards.
AAGCATTTTCTGACCACTACTTCTTAGTATTTACCTCCCCAGTCCTGCAATATTTCCTATGGCCTTTCCCTCTCTCTTCAATAAATCAGCAAATACTTATTAGGAGCCTTCTTGGTACCAAGCACTGGGGCTAAAAAATTCTCTCTCTCTCTCTCTCTCTCTCTGTCTCTCTCTCTCTCTCTCTCTCTCTCTCTGTCTCTCTCTCTCTCTCTCTCTCTCTCTCTGTCTCTCTCTGTCTCTCTGTCTCTCTCTCTCTCTCTCTGTCTCTCTCTCTGTGTCTCTCTCTGTCTCTCTCTGTATCTCTCTCTCTCTCTCTCTCTCTGTATCTCTCTCTCTCTCTCTCTCTCTCTCTCTCTCTCTCTCTCTCTCTCTCTCTCTCTCTCTCTCCCTCTCCCTCTCTCTCTCTCCTGATTCTCCAGCTTCCCCAACCCCCTTGCATCTGGGAAACCGGAGTGTTCCTTTCTAAGCTATACAGTTAGGGATGTGAAATTTTTTGCGTGTTGGGGGAAAAAATTAACAAAAAACCCAATCATTCCTGAAAGCATTAAGACATTAGGCTTTTGATGTGGACCCACATCTAATTATATTTCACTTCAAAGCAGAGAGACAGAGTAAACTGCATCTTGCATGATGCCCAAGTGGAAAAGGGACTGAGAAAATTCATTTCAGGGTGATGTACACAGTCACCATTCCTCTGAATTTTAAATAGTTCAGATGTAAAGAGAAGAACCAAATAAAGATCCATTTTCTTGGCAGTCATGGTGCTGTTAAAAATTAAAGGATGATTTGAAATGTAATTGGTCAAAACAAACCTGTTACATATTTATAATGGGCCTGATTCAGAAGACCACAGGATTTTCAGGTGAATACCCTCATCTCAAAGAAGAAACACAGGCCCATGGAGAGAAAGTGACTTTCCCAAGGTCACACAAATAATATGCTGCAGAGTCAGGATTTGAACTCAAGTCCCCTGACTTGAAATCCATTGTCCTTTTCATCACCCTTCTGAAATGTAACGTGCACCAATGAGGTTGATCTGTTCTATAGCTTGTTTGCGCATCGTTGTTTACGTGTTGCCTGTTCCATTACTACAAGCTCCCGGAGAGCAGGGACGGGTTTTTGCCATTCTTTGTATCCCCTGCACTTAGCACAATACCTGGCCCATAGTAGGTGCTTCATAAATGCTTGGTAACTGCCTGTTGCTTACGTGATGTTAATGGATCAAAATGCTTTCATAATCACCTTAGTTATCTTCACAGTATCATAAAAGAATATTCAGTGGGGGTTGACTGGAGAGCATTACACCATGCTAGACACTCTTTTCATATGGATTGCAGATCATAAAACGAACAATGCCAGGGCTAACTGAGAGATCATGTCATTTGACCTCTCTGAATTACAACTTGAGGCAGCTGGGTAGTACAATGGCTAGAGCTCTGGAGCTGGAGTCAGGAAGATCTGAGTTCAAATCCAGCCTTAGAGACTCCATCTGTGTGACCCTAGGCAAGTTGCTTAATCTGTGTGCCTCAGTTTCCTCAACTGTAAAGTGGAAATAATAGTAGCACCTACCTCCCAGAGTTGTTGGGAGGATCAAATGGGATGATAGTTGTAAAGTACTTTGTAAACCTCAAAACACTGCATAAATGCTAGCTATTATTAATTATTAATATTATATATAACAATATAGTTTATATAATCATATTATACCTTAGTAGTAATAAACAATAAAATGGAGACTCAGAAACATGAGACATCATGAAACATCAGAAACATGTGCCCAAGGCCACACTGGCATGAGGATCACAGAAGTCACACTTTAAAGCCCAACATCTTCTAAAGATCTCCCACGGGCATCTCACTTCACTTTGGGAAACTTGACTTTGCTTCTCTCTAATGTTTGCCCACTACTCCTTGTTCTACCTTTTCAGGTCAAGACAAGTCAAGTCAATAAGCATTTATTAAGCACTTTCTGTATGCCAGGCACTGTTCTGAATGCTGAGGATACAAAGAAAGGGCCAAGCAGAATGAAACTAATCCCTCTTCTTCCTGAAGGGCCTTTAAATATGAGAAGACACCTCTTACAACCCTCCCCCATCCACTTTTCTCTTCTCCAAGCTAAATAACCCCCAGTTCCTTTAAATAGAATGCATATGGCACGATCTAATCCCTGGCACAGAGTACATGTTTAATCCATGCCTGTTGACTGAATGATGATTGATGCTTTGAAGACTTTTGCCAATCTGGTTGCCTTCTTCAGGATGCTTTCCAGCTTCTGGATGCCCTTCCCCAAAAAGGAGCGCCCAGGACCAAGTTATCACACTCCATCCTCTAGATGTGATTTTACCTGATCAGAGTCCAGAGGGCCTAGCATCTCCCTCTTTCAGGACACTGCATCCTGAATGCTGCCCGAGATCATATTAGCTTTGGAGGCTGCCATATCACACTGTTGACTCACAGAGCTCACAATCTACTAAAACCTTTTCACCAACTGCCCCTAGATTTTTTTTCCAAAAATTTAAGTAATCTGCCCTGACCTATAGTTTGAAGACTGCTCCCCCCTCCACCTATTTTTTTTTCAAACTCAAAAGCTATCCAGTCCTGAAGTTTTGCTCAACTGTTCTCCATGGTTTTCCAAAGATCATCGCCAATAAGTCAGCAATCACATACACCCAGAACCCTGAGACACAATCCATCTTAGTCTCATTCTCTCCTTACTTTTCAACCCCCAATTCATCATTTTGGCCCTTTCCCTTCCAGCCCCAAGAGCATTCCCCTGGGCAGATATAACACATGAATGGTTCTGGCTTCTCTTTCCAGTCAGCTATTGTTCTGTATGGGGATTCCCTCCCCAGAAGCAGAATGGAAGTCCCACCCCTGTCAGATGAGCACACTCTATCTAGCAGTGCAGCTCAGTGCCTTCTCGACAATGCCTAGTTGTTGCTCAGAGTGTATTGAGATGGTAAGCGATTTGCCAACAATCCCACCGCTGAGAGTGGGGACCTGAAGCCCATTCTCCCTAACTTTGGAGCCAGTTTTCTCTATACCATGCCACACAACTTCAGTTTAGAGTAATCAAAGAACAAACTCTTTTTTGTTGTCTTTAGGATTCTTTGTGAGATTCAACTCATCCTGGATTTCAGCGCACTTGACTCTATTTGTTAATATCATGGAATGCCTCTGTGCTCTTCTCCATCACCTGCCTTTGTTTCCCTCTTCTATACATAATCCTTAAAATCTCCATTGGTTACTGAACTGCCAGGACCTCCAACCCTAGTCCTCCACTTCCTAATGTAATACTCTTTCTACTCTGCCCTACTAAGTGTCTTACTCAGAGTCACAGAGCAATCAGTGACTGCTCTACTACCCAAAGGCAGAGGAAAGACTTCAGATTAGTCCAAAGATCATGCCATACCTGCAGCAGCTTCCAATGGCATGCAAACCAGAAAAATCTGGCTTTTCATCTCTTCCTAGAAGAAATTAACTTCAATCAGACCAGGAGAAAAGGGCAATGTTGATCTTTCTTTGGGGGATAATCCAAGGTAAGAAATCAGAAAGAGGGAGAGCCTCACATGCCTGGACATCGGCGCTGGAAGACGGTAAGGAAGAATAGTAAGCCAAACTCCCATAGACCTTGCTTTTCCACTGCAGAAGGACATAAAATAGTCTTTCTTGTAAAAGCCCCATGCCTGGCCTCAGTCAAAGCCTACCAGCCAACATCAGTCACATAGCTTACCTCCATTCATCACTCATCTTGGAAATGCACTGAAAATCTTAGATATGATTCTGACATGAATGGTGCTACTTCTCCTGGGACAGTGGCAGATGATTTATGCACTGAAACTGACAGTGACACAGAGTCAGGGTTTCCAATACGCAAGCAGTCTCCTTCCATCTTTACAACCTTGCTCAGTCCTCCTAGCCCTGGAGAAACAGCATGGAAATTTTGACCTCTTTTTTGAAAGGAGAATTGTAAAGAAATGCTGACAAACTATGCTGTCAGGTGGCCGCCCCCAAGGAGAAGGGGTAGGGAATGAGCTATAGGCTGGATCTCTACAACCTCGAAGGACCTGATGGAAAACTGAACACCTTGGCAGCGACATTGGTTTGTTTACAATCCTGATTGGTTTAACTGACAGTATTTCAGCACCTAGTCGATTCACTCCTAATTTGCACCAATAATGAATTCTATGAAGTAGCCACATATATATGGATTTGCAGTATTCAAAGTTATAATCCTGTAAAATACAGTCGTTGGTTTTACCCTAACGGAAATTTGTGGTGCAAGTTTGAATAATGCTATCACTTCACAGGATGTGTTATCAGTGCTAATTGAGACCCAGTTGTAATTCAGGTTTTGTCATGTGTGCCCTGTACTTGGGTTGGGCATAAGGGGTTGTAGGGTGTGGGGAATATAAGAGAAGTGTAAGAAAAATATGGGACACAGTCTCTGTCCTCACATCACTCTATGGAAGGTTGGAATGTGTTTAATTAGGCAAACCCCAAGCCAGCGAAAGAGAGTGACACACTTTGGGCAGGGGAGCATGGGATCCTAGGTTTGGAGTTGAATGGGACCATGAAAGTTTAACATATGAGGGAATGGAGACTCAGAAAGATGAAGAGACCTATTCAAGGCCACACAGGTAATACACAGCAGAGTCAGGATTCAAAATGAGAATCTCTGACTCCAAATCTAGTACCATTTTTGCAACCCTTTAGCTAACTGTTGTTGTTCAGTCATGTCATTTCAGTTGTGTCTGACTCTTTGTTACCCCATTTTGGATTTTTTTGGCAGATATACTTGAGTGGCTTGTCATTTCGTTCTATAGCTCATTTTACAGATGAGAAAACTGAGGCAAATAAGGTTATGTGACTTGCCCAAGGTCTCACTGCTAGTAAGTGTCTGAGGTCAAATTTGAACTCATGTCTTCCTGATTCTATCCACTGTTCTATCCTCCACACCACCTAGCTGCCCCTATAGGATGATGCAAAGCAATAGCAAATCAAGTGCTGTGCTATGTATTAGATATGGATGGAACTTAAGATTTCATGAGTATAGGATACTCCCTCCACAAAAATAAGGCAGCCTCTTCTCTTCAGTTTGCAGTCTTACTTGCCCAGAGCACCAGGAAGTTGTGTCCTGCGGAAAGTCACATAGTCAGTGTGTATCAGAGACAGGACTCAAATCCAGGTCTTCCAAATGCAAACTACTCTCAGCATCTCATTAGCATTGCAGAGAAACAACCTGAGAGGTCTGACAGTGGTTTTTTTTCTAATTTTCAGCAGGCCAAATTTTCCAAATTTTCCATCCTTGAAAATTTTCCTTAACAAACAACTCACCTAACAATGGAAAAGAGACTGAGCTTTAGTCATCCCCCAGTTGATAAATAGTCAAAGGATATGAACAGGCAGTTTTCAGAGGAAGAACTTAAAGATATCTATAGTCATATAAAAATGCTCTAAATCACTATTGATTAGAGAAATGCAAATCAAAACAACTCTTAGATACCACATCTCTTCTGTCAGATTGGCCAACATGACAAAACAGGAAAATCATAAATGCTAGAGAGGATGTGGGGAAATTGGAACACTGTTACATTGTTGATGGAATTGTGAACTGATCCAGCCATTCTGGAGAGCAATTTGGAACGATGCCCAAAGGGCTATAAAAAAGTGACCCAGCAACACCACTTCTAGGGCCGTATCCCAAAGAGATCACACAAGTGGGAAAGGGACCCGTATGTACAAAAATATTTATAGCAGCTCTTTTTGTGGTGGCAAAGAATTGGAAATCAGTGGGATGCCGATCAATTGGGGAATGGCTCAACAAGTTGTGGTATATGAATGTAATGGAATACTATTTTGCTATAAGAAATGAGGAACAGACAAACTTCATAATAACCTGAAATGACTTATGTGATCTGATGCTGAGTGAGGGAAGCAGAACCAGGAGAACATTATACATGACTATAGACACATGGTATCTGTGATGACTAACTCTGATAGACTTGGCTCTTCTCAGCAATACAAGGTTCAAAGACAGCTCCAAAACACTCATGATGGAAAAAGCCAGCTATATCCAGAGAAAGAATTACCGAGTCTGAATGAAGATTGAGGCAAATTATTTGCTCTCTTTTTTTCTTTCTTTTTTGGTTTTGTTTCTTCTTTTTCACGATGCATTCCATTGGTTATAATTCTTTTTCACAACTTGACTATTGTGTAAATAAGTTTAATGAGAAGGTATGTGTAGAACCTGTATCAGGTTACATGCCTTCTGGGGGGGGGGAGGGGAGAAAAGGGGAGAAAATTTGGTGCTGAAAAACTTATGGAACTGAGCATTGTAAACTAAAAATAAAATAAAAAAGACCGAGGCTTATCTTTGGAGTAGGGCACCAAGAAACTGATTGAAACAGTTAGATGAGAAATTTACTAGGGCTAGACCTCTGGCTGTGTCTGAAATGTGTCAAACATCTGGATAAAGGACAAGACAAAAAATCAATCAGTATCCAACCACCCAGCTGGTTGGAAGCACATACTCTAGAGACATCTTGGTCCTCCAATTAATCATCTGGTAACTTTGCCAGACTTTAGCCATGACATACACATGTACATAGATCTGGCCCTATGGACAGGCAAAGTACACAGTGTCTCCAAATTCTTAAAGAAGTTCTAAGCTTAAATACCTTAAAATTACACCACAACTTTTGTGATACCCTGTATGGGGCTCCCTATGTGATGTGGTTGGAGGAGTGTCAACGAGTTGCTACCAATCCAAAATACTGCCCCCCATTAGCCTGCCAAGGTGACTGAAATTCTCACCATTTTAGTCACCTCCCAGGATTGAGGCATTGTGGCTCTAGAAGGCCCCTGATGAAAATGTCTGAGCCTAGAAAAGCTTAGTATTCTTTACCACATTAATGTCATATGGTCAGACAGGGAAGCAGGAAGAATTCAGGTCAAACCCTGCCTCTGACACTAGTGATGGGTCCCTGCCCAAACACCACTTAATGCCTATATTTTGGGCCTTCCTGTCTCAGAGTGGATGTCAATAGTAACTGTTTCTTTTTTTTACCAATAACCCTGAAGGTCTTCCCCTCTCAGTTGGACTTTTTTAAGTAGAAGGGCCATCCCTTGACTCACTTCTTTAAGGGGCGTATTCACTGAATGGGCCTTACCTCACTCAAAGTGAAAATCTGAAAAGGCCTTATCCTAAAAGGCCCAGGATCTCCCACTGCATCCTGGGCCACGTCCAATCATCTTGATGAAAATCTGGCCACTGGACCCAGATGTCTCCGGAGGAGAAAGTGAGGCTGGTGACCTTGCACAGCCCTCTCTTACTCAAATTAAAGTCAACTGCAAGTCACGTCATCATTTCCCTAATGTCATGGTCCTCTTTGAAAACAAAGGACAAAGCACTACTTGGAATTGTGAGCAAATCCACTTACTTCTTAGAGACTCAGTTTCTTCATCTGTATAATAGGAATAATACCTATAGAACCCTCTTCATAGGTTTGTTGCAAGGATCAGAGAAGGTAATCTATGTAAAGGACTTTAAAACTTTAAGCAAATTTTTAGGAATGTCATTTATTATTATCATTATCATCATTATTATTAGGTTCCCATTTTATCATCTGTCGTGCTAGAAAAAAAGCAATATCATATAGGGCAGCTAGATGGCACTACAGTGGAGAGACCACCAGCCTGGAATCAGGAAGACCTGAGTTCAAATCTGACCTCAGGCTTTTAATCTCTGTGTGACCCCGGGCAAGACACTTTACTCTGTTTGCCTCAGTTTCCTCATCTAAAAAATGAACTGTAGAAGGAAATGGCAAACCACTCCAGGATCTCCGCCAAGAAAACCCCAAATGGGATCGCGAAGTCAGACACGACTGAAAACGACCCAACAACAATAACAATGAGGGAATAAGATACAGAAAAGCTGGTTTAGAAAAAAAAGATTGGAAACTAGCTAGCATTTATATAGTCTTTTAAGGATTGTAAAGCACTTTACATATGCTATCTCAATTTGAGTATGACAACTCTGTGTGGTAAGTGTTATCTCCATTTTACAGATGAGGAAACTGAGGCACTGAGAAATGTTTGTGACATGGGTAACAGCTAATAAGTGTCTGAGATGGCATTTGAATTCACATCTTCTTGATTCCAAGTCCAGCCCTCTATTCACTATGCTACTTAGCTGCTTAAGAAATGAATTGGTAGACTGAGCTGTAGGGTTGTTGCAGCGGGGAAACCCTGAATTGATGCATTAGTGAGAGGAGGGGAGAGCAGGCTCCCCAAATGGGTGCCTTCAAAGATAACATTGGTGTAATCCACAATTTGGCTTTGGTCTAGTTCTGTACACAGCACAGACTCACAGAGACCAAAAACTCTATTAAGACTTCCATTCCCTTGGTGTGCTAAGGTGTTGTGCTGAAATTGGATCAATTTCACCACTGGGTTCCTGGTTCTACATGGTCTCAGTGGAAACAAGCTACAATGGAAACCACAGGCAAAAGAACATATTGGACTCAAACATCATTTGGTTAGCTTTTCCATCTTCTCTAGTGTCTGAGTTTTCAACAGCGACTTGTGGACTAATTCAATTACAGATATCCTTTCCTGTGAATTAACCAGACCTATTTGGCTATGCTTCTCATACATTCCTATCTCCCAGTATGAAACATTCATATCCCCCTATCTCAATCACCTAAGGCCCATGCTAGGGCTAGGACCTTGGGGGGATGAGGTGGGGGGAGGTGGGGGAAGAGACCTCACAGATGGGACAACAGGACCTATCTATTCCCCTATGGACTCCTTTTCTCACTTAATTGCTGGTTCCCAGATGTTTCATCTTCCCTTCTCCCTCCTCCCCCCTCCCTTCCCATTAGTTCCTGACTGTCCAAATACTTCTTAGAATGGAAACTCATTTCTATTGTTAGATGCAGATCTGAAAAAAGAACATGCCTAATAGACATTTTTAATTGTAGATGCCTCAATTTATTAGCCAGACCAGTTGGTTTGGAGCCTCTCCTTCCTGATAAGACTGCCAAAGAGCTCCCTCCCCTGCTCACCTCCTCCCCCACACCCCCCTGTTTAATCTTGGCCTGCTTTTGTTAGCATAAAGTCATTTCATTTTCCTCCTGCCTTTATCTCCATCCCTGAAATCCTTAACTGATGCAGCATACTCTTATTTGGTGCCTTACCCTTTTTTTCCCTTTCCAGAACAGATTTTTCTCTACCTGGAGATCTTTGAGCAGTCCTTTGGGAAGCTATACTGAATTCTTCTTGCTCTTTACCATTCCTCTGAAAAAGAAAAATACAATCTGTTGTGCTTTAATTATAATTTCCCTTAGGATATGCTATTCTTCCATAGTCAGGAAGTTTAACATGTCTTCCTAGCAAAACAGGCTCACTAGATTTCTCTTACTTCAATTCTTAAAACAAATGTGTTCCTTGTTCTGAAGTCTGAAATCTGATTTCTAACCCAATTTAAGGGGCCCTGGTCATCGCTTCCCTGCTGCCTTATTTTCCCACATTTTCAAGTGATGTGCCAGGTTGAAATTGTTTTTCTCTGCACTTGAGAATTAGGCTGTGATCAAGAAATTGGGTGTTGAGGTACAGTCAAACCACGTGATTTCGGATTAAGTGGGAGAAGGCCAGTCTGTATTAGTTAAGCAGAAAGAACACCACCCTGGAAGGCATGAGACCTGGGTTTCAGTCCTAGGCCGGCCGTTAACTCCTTGTGTGATCTTAGATGAGTCACTGCCTCTCTCAGGGACTCAGTTTCCCTATCTGTAAAATGAAAGGCTTAGACTACATGATGTGCCAAGTTCTAGGGTTCCTCCCAGTTCACATATTTTATGCCCTAATTTCTCAGGTACCCCCCAACTTGAAATCTATTCTCTTACAATCTGTCATTGAAGGCCCCTTTCAGCACTGAGAGTCTCTGGTCCTATGATCACATATTTATTTTTAAAATTCAAATAATAATTTATGTAAGTTTTTTCAAGTCCTCAAGGCAAGCTTTAATAGACAGAATGAGAACAGTGTGTTAACTGTACATATGAATGGGTGATTTCAAAGTGCTAAAAAAAAAGTTCTCTCTAATACATCCTCCAATTATGTCTGCATTACTTTTCCCCTTTAGGGCAAAGGTCACCTTGTACTTGCCTTCCACTAGATTATCATAAATTCAAAGTATGGAGCCCAGATTAATGGTCCATTTCTGTATTCAATCAGGGTTGTGATGGCACATGTCTGTGCCCACAGCCCCACCCAATCCACTATGATACAACATAAGAACACAATTATTGTGCCACTTGGTTAGTGGTTTCAGCTACTAAGGTTTGGCTGGAGAAAAAGGAACAATGGCCAGGTGTTGAATTTAGCAATCTATGAAAGAAGGCATTGCCAACCCAGCAAAGGCATTGCCCACTGTGCTTGGGAAGCACTTGGTCTGTGGGCTTATGGCATATACTCAAGAGTTGGAAAGGACCTAAGAGATCACTAGACCCTTCATTTTCCATAGGGGAAAGTTTAGGCAAAGAGAGAAGAAAAGATTTACTGAAGGCCACACAATTGAAGGAAAAAAGAGAAAAAGATAGGAACTACCCAAATGATATGACCCTTCTTTCATTCTGTTCCTGTTTTCCACTCACCATTTACCAATAACCTTAGCAACGATTGGCTTTGGGGTCATCTTGCCATTCTGAGGTGAAGCTTACATGCTTCTACAAAGATGCCCCCCATATTGAGATAATTAGAAACATAATCTCACTTTGAATCTATGAACCAAATGTTGCCTGGGCTCAAGTGAGCACTGGCTTTCTCATTTGCTCAGGTAATTCAAGGCTTAGTCTCTCTGACTGAAACTACAAACCAAGGGCCCAGGCCGTTCCTAGAGTAAGAATAATGCTAGCTAACATTAATTTAGTATTTTAAGTTTATAAAGTACTTTGCATTATATTATTTGTCTTGTAATAATCCTGTGAGGTAGGTACTCCAAGTATTTTTCTCTTCATTTTATAGATGAAGAAAACAAGGTATCTGGGGCCTGAGTGACTTGAGCATGGTCACACAGCAGGGAAGTGTCAGAAGCAGGATTTGAATCCCGATTGTCCTGACTCCAAATTCCACACTCTAGTTACTCTCTACTATAGCACATTGCCTCTCATGATTTCATGACATGAAATAAGTGATGGCTTAGGAACTATGAAGTCATTTCATATTTCAGATACAAAGATGATGCCCTTGAACTACGGTTAGGAGGAAGAGAGCTCTAAATTGTTCCCCCAATAGTGGGAATGGGATTGCACTGAGTCAGCCACATTCTCACCCTTCAAGTGACTAAGACTGCACATTCATCACCTCCTTGGCCAGGGTTAGGGGTAGAATCTGTACCTGTGGGACAATTAGAAAAGCAAACTGGCTTTTGTAAATATAGAACCTACAAGATGGTGGCCATGGCATTTATTTGGGTGAATGGCCATGGAGTACTGGCAAGAGCACTAGAATTGATGTCAAAAGACTTGGGCTACAATCCAATCCCTGTGTGACCTTGAGCAAGTCATGCTCCTCCTCTGGCCTCAGTTTCCTTTTCTGTAAAAAAGGGGGCAAAATGGACATGAAGATCTCGAAGATCCCTTCTAGTTTTATGTGCCATGTTTCTCACCCAGTCAGCTGAAGGCCAAAAAAGGAGGCATCATTTTTAAAACTAGAAGCACATGTAGTGTTGAAGTTAGCAAATCAATCTGCAGTGCTAATTATTTCCTACAAGTCCAGCCTGGAATGAGCTACAGATAGAACTAACCTAGTGAAGTTCAGTCTTATGGTCAAGATCCGTATCTCCTCATTTTCCCCTCCACCTTCACATGTCTCCTTGGTATTACTATGCACGGCACCTTTTTCATCTCTTACAGCTATGCTTTTCTAAAGTGAGACAAGAAGATCCAAGAAAGAAAAACACAGACTCACCAGTTTGAACAAGCAACCAAATGAAAGCTGTGGAACTCAGGGGAGTGAAGCATAATTACTGCCCGAGATCAGAGAATCTTGATAAATTGACTTTCCGACTATGCGGCAGCATAAATTGAACGAACATCGCCTTGAAAATTGAAGATTAAAATTGGAGTAAAAGCTTCTCCTCCGAGCTTACACCCAGAGAGGAAGCTAACAACAGAGGATGCAGTCAATAGCTACCTTCCCACTTTGAGTAACTTCCATAACTTTCCTTTAGTGGCTACTGGGTCTATTACTGGGGGCATTCTACACCAAAATGGCAACCAAAGGAGCACCTTGAATCCAGATTGCAAAGTGGCTTTGAAATAACACAGGGAATGATCATTCAAACTGGAATCAAGTAGAATGCTAAAGGTAGAAAATTAATTGATATATCTAATTATGATCATTCCTTGATGAAAAAAATAATGATATATTGCTTTACCGAGTCATAGGATTTAGATTTGAAAGGGACTTTAGTGGTCATTTAGTTGAAATTTTCCTCATTTGACATTTGATGAAACTGAGACCTGAGAGGGAAGTAACTTGTTCATGGTCAAATGGGTAATGAGGAGCAGATCTGTGATTCAGAGCCAGCTTTCATTTTTCCAAGTTCAGTGTTTTTTCTATTCCACTATGATGTCTGTCCTAATCAAATAGGACTGGTATCCCAATAATTGCTAGCATTTATATAGTGTTTTAAGGTTACAAAGTGCTTTATAAAAATTACTTCATTTGATCCCCCAAAACAATCCTGGGAGGTACGTGCTATTAGTGTCTCCACTTTACATGTGAGGATATTAGGGCAGGGAAAGTCAAGTGACTTTCCCAGGGTCACATAGCTAGAAAGTAGGTGAGACCAAAGTTGAACTTAGGCTTTACTGACTCCAAGTCCAGGGCTCTGTACATTGTACCACCTAGCTGACTAAGAAGCTGATAGACCTTGGAAGATCAGAGGATGACCTCAGGCACACTGGATTCTATACCGGGTTAGCAACTGAAGGAACATCTTCACTCAGGATTTCCAATGACTTTAGAATAGCATAGGGCATCCTCATTCAAACTCTATTTTAAAAGATCAAAGGGGAGAACATGAATGAGCATCATGCGGGATGAAAAGGAATGCCTGGACTGCAATCTACACCAGTGGAAGGAATACTCACATCAAGGAAAACATAGTTCTATTAAGTACTGAAGTCAGCTGATGAGAGGTTGTTAATAGGGTGGCTGAGGTAGCCAATTACATGCAGTAGATTTTGGAGGATAGGATCCAAAAAGAAATAGGATTAAATTGTAGCAAAAGGACTCAACTTAGACAGAAGGAAGAGCTTTTTCAAGGTGATAAGATCCCATCACAGAAAGACAATTAAAAATCAAGTCCTGGAGTCTAAGTCAGTTTGTCAAAGACCTTCACCAAGATTCTACTTCATCACTTTTGTTCCTTCCTACTTCCTACTTGCCCACTTAGCACATGAAAGTTTATACAAGGTCTCTGCCCTCCATCTTTCACACTCCTACATTTATACATTCTCTAAAACACCATCACATGCCTGAATCCTTCATTTTTACTCCCATTCCCCCAAATAATCTCTATTTCTCATCATCTAAATGGCTCTGAGCCTTCTGAGTTTGATCAAGAAAATATTCATCATGTACCTTGGGCTTGAAACTCCCCAGTTTTCCCCACTTCTCCCTTGCAGTCCTTATGCCACAGACATGGTGTGTAGCCACAATGTTCTCCTCTAAAATGCAGTGGTGTCAGTCACTGTTACTCATCCCTTGGCTTTGTGTTTGTGCCCCAGGGTACCAGTGCCTTGCATTTCTTTCACAAAATCACAGTGCTGGAAGCCACCTCAGAAGCCACCTAGTCCAAACTGGACCTGACCAAAAATCTCTCCCCCACCATCCATCCCCAGCAAGTGCTCCTTCGGTTTCGGACCGAACACCCCCAGTGAGGGGAAACATACTGCCTCCTGAGAGAGCTCATTCAAGCCTGGAATAGTCCCAATTGCTAGGATGCTTTTCCTGACATCCAGCTGAAATCTGTGTTTCTATAATTTTCACTCCACTGTTCCTGGTTCGACCCCCTGGAGTCAAGTAGAACAAGGCTAATCTGACTTCTACCAGACAGAGACTCAAAGACAGTAATTACTCTTCCTCCCACCCTCAGTCTTCTCTTTTGTAGGCTAAACTTTCCCATTTCCTCCAACTCATCCCTTTATGGCACATTTACCAGTTCTCTCCCCATCCTGGCTACCCTGTTTGGTATATAGTCCAATTTTATGTTCTTCCACAGACATAACACCTAGAATTCAACACAGTACTCCAGGTACAGTATAAACTAGTGAGTGTATTATAATATTACCTCCCTCATTCCAGACATGATTCTCTTGATGCAGTCTAGGATAGTATGATTTTTTTTTACTGTGGACTTATCTTGAACCTACAATTCAAGAAAACCCTTTCCATAGCTGTTTAGTCACATCTCAACCATCCAGTACTTGTAAAGTGGAATCTTGGGATCCACGGGAAGCCTTCAGTGTAACCCTTTCAATTCCATCTTATTCGGTTTGACACTCTTGTTCTGGCTTAATCCTATTCTGATTCTTAACCTCAGATCTATGGAGTTTTTTTTAAATTTGACAAATATTTCTTTTGTTGTCCTATGGATTTTATTTTCTTATGAGAAAGGGTACATATGCTGCATCAGACTGACTGCCAAAGGGGTCCATGACACAGAATAAAGTTAAGAACCTCTGTTCTAGCCTGTCCAGATCTCTGTAGGTTCTGGACTGTCACCAGGCAGATGCCTCATCTGCAGATCTGGCAAGCATGCTATTTACATCTTCATATAGCTCTTTAAACCACACAGAGCCAATGACAGATTGCTGGGACACTTTGCTAGAGACCTCCCTCCAAGTTCACATCAATCCATTAATGACTCTCCTTTGGGTCAGTCCATTCAGCCAGCTCTGAATTCACCTAACTACTATCCTTTTGCCATATCTCTCCCTCTTGTCCACAAGCCTAGCCTGGGAGACTTTGACAAATGCTTTGCTGAAAACTAAGCATATTATGTCTATAGCGTTCTTCTGACCTAGCAGCTGAATTATCCCGTCAAAGAAGGAAATGAGGTTAGTCTGGCATGACCTCCTCTTGATGAAGCCATGCTGGCTTTCAGGGATCACTGCTTCCTTTTCTGAGTGCTCACAAACCATTGCCTTTAATAATGCAGTCTAGAATTGTGCCAGGAACCTGAGTCAATCGCCATTCCCACCCCTACCCCCACCCCCATCTATAGTTTGCAGACTCTATTGTCATCCCTTTTATTGAAAATTGGGACAACATTTGGCCTTAAAGACTTTAAGGGCAATGCCAAGCTGCCTGGCTTTCTACTCATTTATCTTGTGTTTCTATTCCCCACTGAATATTTTTGTTCTTTCCTCAGACCAGAGATCATTCTCTGTAAATAACAAAGCAGCAGTAAAATAGGAGTTGAGTAGTTCAGCCTTCTTGCTATTATGTTTTATCTTAAGGTCATAAATTTAGAATTGGATGGGACCTTAAAAATCAATGAGTCTGATACTCCCATTTTACAGATGAGGAAACAGAAGCAGAGAGATGAAGTGACTTCTCTATGGTCACATAAGTAGTAAACATGGGATATGAACTTCGCGATTCTGGGCTTAAGAGTCCAGTTCTCTACCTACTACATCCCTTTCTCGTCATCCCATCCAGACTACCCATTCTTTGAATCCCCTCTTGCCCACAATAGAACTAAAAACCAAGACTAAAAGTCCATCCTGTGGCCATTAGCATTCACTGCCAACTTGGTAGTTCCAGCAAGGGAAAGCTGCTGGTAGCCTCCGAAAGGATCCTGACTGCACCTGCTGCCTTCTTATGCCCACAGCTAAGCAGCCCTACTTCTCTTGCTGTGCTGAGATTTTCATGATGACCTACGATCCAAAGCTTAGATTAATCTTCGTGTCATTTCTCTCATTCATTCCTATATGCAGTAATCAAGTCTTGCTGAATTTTCCTTTAAAATATCTTTTCTTGTCTCTTCCTCCCCAAAACTCCTGTCTTGAGAGAGAAGTCCAGACCCTAATCACCCAATTTTTGGATTACTAACATAGCCTCCTAACTGATCTCCCTGGATCTAAATATTTGTACAATATTATTTAATTTTTCCAGTATCTGATATAAATTATTTTTTAAAATTTTATTGATTTCTTTTGTTTTTACATTACCTCCATTTCCACATATATTTCTCCCAACTCCCTCCTTCAAAAGCTATCCCTTAAAATGAAGAAGAAAAAAAAAGAAAAAAAATCTTTATTTTTTTATTATACAGTGCACTGGATCGTTCCTCAATCTGTTCCCCTCCATTACAATGGAAAATTGAAAATTGTTTCTGTTTTTTCAAATTTCTAATCTATTTCAGGAATTCCAGATTTATACACATAGCCTCGAGAGGGATAATCTGACTACACTAACAAAGGTAGCACATTGAAGAGCTCTGAATTTTGAGTCAAAGAACCTGTGTTCAGATCCTGGTTCTGCCACTTAGTTACTTGTGTGAACTTAGCTAAAGTCACTTCATTTCTCTGACCCTCTTCTGCGAAATGAGGGAATGGAACTAAGGTCCCTTCCTGCTCTAAATTCAATGATGATATAATCCTTCTCCAATATACTTCCTAGAGAGAGCATCAGGGAAACAATTTGACCCCTTGATCACTGGGACATGCAGATGTGATAGGTTAAAACCAGAATTTAGATGGGTTCTTCCCTATGCACATACCCAGTCCTAGTGAATAAATTATGCATCACTAGAAATCATAGTTAGCATGCCAAGCAACACTGAGAATCAAGTAAAGCCAATATGCCACCTTGCACACATAATAGATGTTGGAATAAAGATGCTTCCCCAGGTTGATGCCTGTTTTCCAAATCCTAATATGTTACCTGTACTCTGGTACTCTCTATCACACGGGCATATGTGGAAGATTTGGTTTTCACTGCACATACATTTGTCTTGGGGACATCACTGACAATCGGCCATATAACAGGTGCTTAATTTGATAACAAGCTCCTTGAGGGCAGGTAAAGAGTCTCTTCTGTCTTTCTATCCCCAGCACCCAGAGCAGTGTCCAGTACATAATAAACATTTTAATAAATTTTTGTTGATTGATTAACAAACAGTTATGATATTTTTAATATGAACACAGTATCTGAAATGTTATCTATACCTCACTAATTCAGGCAAATTTAGGTGAGAACATGTTGAAAGAAATGCAATTTTGTACTTTTCAGATATCTACTATAGCAGGGACCAGGCTAAGACAGCGTTACCTAATTAAAATCTGTGCAGGTTCTGCTTTAATGGATGGGTGAGAATGATTTGTAAATAGCATGATGACTTTTCCATAAACAAATGGGTGCTTCCAAAGCACTGAAAAACTAATTCGCTCTACTTAATTTCAAAATTCCCTATCCACTCGCCTTCCCAATTTTTCATTTGCTTAGCCACCCCTTTATTGCAAACACGGAGGAAAGGTAAACTCCAGCTTAGTCCCTGTACAAATGATCACATGCTCTTTAATCATGAGGTCAGAATTAATGAGCTTTGGCTGTTACCTCTAAGGGTTATGCAGCACAATGGAGGCTCTATACCAAAGGAACCCAAATTGCTGCAAACATAGCCTGCTATCTGTATATAACCAATAAAGCAATAATGGAGCGGTAAGGAACACGCAGTTAAAGCAGGCATCAAACAGATGTGCGATAAGTACAAGTTAATAGCACTGAGACCGTAATGTTGACATATTTACATTTCCAATAAATTCTGCCCTCAAATATCCAGTTGTTTTGATCGTGACCAGCATGCCTCCTGAGTAGGAGATCGGACTTGCTGGCATCTCAGCCTCCTCTGCCCTCCAGCACGAATACCATTACTGCTTTCAGGAATGTTGCTAGTAAAATCGTTTGGCTGTAAAGTTCATTTGCAGAGTGCAGAATGTTTTGTTTAAGCAAAGAATCTCACCTATGGCTGAATAATGTGACCAAACGGCTGTTTTGTTCTCACAGTGAAACATCCCACAGGCTTCCCGACTCAGAAGGACCTTGGATGTGTTATAATCCATCCTCTACTTAAGGCACGAATACCATCTGTGACATTCTCAACAAACGGCCACCTGACCTCTACTTGAAGGCCTCCAGTGAGGGAGAAGCCATTAGCTCCTAATGAAGCCCATTGCATTGCAGGGCAGCTCACAGACTTGGAAGATCTTCAGTCAATTGACCTAAAATTTTCCTCTCTCTAACTTCCATGCATTGGTCCTAGTCCTTCCTTCCTGGGCCACCTGAATACCCCTAATTTTGCATATATGTTATGACTTTCCAGATTTGTGTACACATGTCCACGGCCCCTTAAGTCTCCTTTCCTTCAGAGTAAACACTCCCACTTCCATCAACTAATTCTCCTATGGCAATAATGAATTATTCAGTGAAGCCTAATGTCATTCTTACAGAAGCACAGATGCACAGAGATGGAAGAAACCTCATGCCTGAGTGAGAATCCTCTTTACTAAAGCATTCCCAACAAGTAGTGATCCAACTTGCCACTTGCCAAGGTAGCCCATGCCACTCTTAGAAAATTCTAATATTTCCTGATAGCAAGCCTATAATCATTTATTCTCAATTTTTACCCATTGCTCCTAGGTGATGATTAATTGGCTGATCAACTGTGATGATAATTACTGGAATCCAAAGAGAACAACCCTAAGCCCTCTTGCAGGTGACTTTCCATCAAATACTTGAAGATAGCCATCATGTTGCTTCCCATCCCCACCCTTAGTCTTCTTTTCTCCAGGATAAACATTCCCAGTTTCTCAACCTTCCTCTACCACTTAGATCTTGGCAATGGTCCCATCACTTACTGGCAAATAGAAGGGGAAGAAATGGAAGTCGTGTTAGATTTTATATTCATGGGTTCAAAGATCACTGCAGATGGCGACTGCAGTCATGCAACTAAAAAATTCTTGCTTCTTGGAAAGAAAGCTAAGGCAAATCTGGACAGCATACTAAAAAGCAGGGACGTCACCTTGCCAATAAAGGTCTGTGTAGTCAAAGCTATGGTTTTTCCAGTAGTAATACATGGCTGGGAGAGTTGGACTTTAAGGAAATTTGAGCTTTGCAGAATCTGTGCTTTTGAAATGTGGTGCTGGAGAAGACTGTTGAGAGTCCCTTGGACAGAAAGGAGATCAGATGAGTCAATATTTACAGAAATTAATTCAGGCTATTTGCCGGAAGGTCAAATACTGAAGCTGAAGTTTAAATACTTTGGCCACATCATGAGAATATGGGACTCATTGGAAAAGACTCTGATGTTGGGAAAGACTGAAGGCAAAAGGAGAAGGGGACGGCAGAGGACTAGACTGATAAATAGTGTCATGGAAACAACGAACATGAACTTGGACAGACTTTGAGAGATACTGGAGGATAGAAGGGCCTGATATAATTCAGGTCCAAGAATTATTCCAGGAAAGGCATAATTCCATTTATTTAGTCCCAAACAACAACTCCCGAGAAGGGGCAATAGATTGTAGAAAATACATCCAAGCTCTCCAACTCACGTTTGACTCACAGTATCCAGTGGGGTCCATCATCAGCTGAAGAAATCAGAAATTTTGGATCTGGCTCTCGATGCCTCCTCAAAGCATAGGGCATGGTGTTGGAAGAGTCCTGACATACACGGCTGATGCTTTTCCATTTGGCACCTGATGCTGACTGGGACTTCCAACTGCTTCTCACCTCGTCACTCATGGACTCAAATGCAGCCTGACAATGAGTGCCCGCTCCTCTGGCATCTCTAATCTTGAGACCATTTGTTCTCGTTTCCAGGAGCTAAGAGGTACACCACACTCCCTCTGCCCCTCCAGCTCTCCATGTGAGCAGCATTCATCCTACATACAGAGCTGCAGTGATCACCTGGGGCCTAGATACCTGCTCCCTTTGCAGTTACATCCGAATGAGTTGAACAGGACCTAGCATAGCTGGAGACATCAAAAAAAGAAAAAAAGGCCTGAATTCACCAGATTTTAGCAGGGAAAGTCAGATGTTTTTAAACATCTGGTACAGTTCAACTCTTCCTTTTCTCTCTGTGTACCTTCTACCTAAATGAGCACTTCCAATGGCTCTTTCTTAGGGATTCAAATGGTTGCCTGGACTGGACCCTAGTGAGGCTCCAGAGGAATAGCTATTGCCAGCATACCTGTTCACTGGTAGGCCAGTTAGTTACCTGAGCCTCACTGCCTAGCCAATCCTAAGGTTTGATGGGAGACTTTTAGGCCCTCTGGTCCTCATCCAACCACCCTCTCCCCCTCTATTTCCTCAGACAGGCAGCCAGATCCCTCATTCCCTCATGCTTCGTGGCTCTAGCTACTTCAAATCAGAGGCAGAACAAAGCAACATAAGATCTGTGACATTCAATACATTCCCTGGATGGGGAAGAAAAAAAAAGGTCCAGCTAATCCTTACTCTCACTTCTCTACGGCTATAATTAAGGACTTGCAGGGCAGGGCCAACTCTCCTTTTTCCACCTCCTCACAGGAGCTCCAGCTTTGATTCTTTCATGCCAGGCTGCCCTCAAGGCATTAACCCATCCTGTGCTAGAAGACCAAACAAAAAATGGGAAAGAAGTTATTTGTTACCGAGGCTCCTGACCTCTCTTTGTGAGAGACTTTGCTCTCATGAGGAGTCATCAACAAACCCCAACCTATCCAGAAGGAAGGAATCCCTCTGGGGATGTGCGGCAGCAAGAATGGTTTACAGAGCTTTGTATGACAGCATCATGTGGGGAAAGAGGGCTTAGAGGGGTTAAAAAGCAACCTTTCTCTAACTCTTTCGAAGATCTTCCAGCATGCAGGCAAAGCAAAAAGAAGTGGCCCCGGAGGGCAAGATGACCAGTTCCCCTACTCCCTCCCTGTCTGTCTGGCCTTGGGGAAGTCTCTCCCTTTCCCAGGGCTCATTTCCACATAAATAAAAAGAGGAGGTGGGACTATAGCATCTCATGTATACTTCCCAGTTCGTTAATACATTCTCTGCCTTGAAATCATGAATAGCTGCTTTGAGCTTGACCTCTCTACAATATTTATTGACTGCTCATCTCTCAGTGGAATCTGAAGCATCTTGGTTTAGGAGGGAAAAGCACTATTTTTGGAATTTTGTTTAAGACCAGTAGGGGCATGCAGAAGCCATTTGGCTGGGCCCCAAATGACTGGGCCCCAGTCGGTCACCCTTTCCAGAGTGACCTCATAATTTATGCTCTCCCTAGCTTCTCCTCCCACCTACTTTTTGTTCCATCATCCCAGGAATTTTTGCACTTGGGGCAAGAGACAAGAAAAGTATTTTCCTTTGGGGGCTGGTAGAAGGGAGACGGGAAATTGGGATCCCAGGACATTTAATGCAAAGTACTGGGAGTCAGGAAAGAGGAAGGAACTCAACCCTGTACATTAGCTGAGAGATTATCCAAGGTCACTTTTTGTCCAAGGTCACACAGGTAGGTAAATGGCAGAGCTGGGATTCAAACCCAGGACCTTTGACTCCAAATCCTTTCCAGTGTAACACTCACAGTTAGGGTTGGGCTATCAATGAAGATCCAGCAAAGTAGACTGTGAAGGAGGGGTTTAACAGGCAGGAAAGGAGAGTCAGCAAGACTGAGGGACGAGAGAGTATCCAGGAGGAGGGAGTCCTCAGCAGGGTCAAAAGCTGCAGAGAAGTCAGGAAGGATGGGGCCTAAGCAAAAGCTATTGGATTTAGCAATTAAGAGATCCTTGATAACCTTGGAGAGAGGAATTTCAGATGAGCAGTGAGGTCTGAGTTAATGGGAGAAGTGGAGACATAGAGGGCAGATTGCCTCTTTTCAAGGAGTCTGGCTATCACAGGGAAGAGAGATAAAAAGAGATAGCTTCTTATTTTATGA